>NW_017672795.1:11197-113180 GCF_001879085.1 Nicotiana attenuata | reverse complement strand
TAGGTTAATACGGTTCTACCCCCTACAGTATGTGTATTGCCCTTGGGATCCTCTTGAGAACCCTCTGAACTCTGGCATACTGAGGCTGGCCCTTCCACAGTGCACTTATTCAATTTGTTTACCAGGTCTAGGTGTAAGCACTGCCCGGGATCCTTGAGATCCTTAGGGAACTTTGATGCACCTGGACTATAACATTGTCTTTGGGATTGAGGCATTTGAGGCCATTGGAGAAATGCACTTCAACCAAAATTTATGCAATTATTCCAAAATGCTAACTTCCACAATAGGCGCCGAAACGTTCCTGGTTCATCCAAAACCCGATCCGGGCTTACGCCCAAGTCCAAAATCATCATATGAACCTGCTGGAACCTTCAAATCCTAATTCAAAGGTCGTTTACTCAAGAATCCAATCTTAGACAATTTTTCCAACTTAAAGCTTTCGAAATGAGAATTTTCTTTCCAAATCAATTCCAAACATCCCGAAATTCAATTCCGACCACGCGTATAATTCTTGAAGTGAAGCTGCTCATGGCCTCAAACTGCGGAACGACGCGCTGGAGCTGAAAACGACCGGTTGGGTCGTTATACCAACCATTACTCCAAAAAAAATATTCTATCTTTTGCTCTTCTCTCTCTTCAATATTATATTATGATAATTTTTTATTTCTATTAAAGAGATTCTATCTTTTTTTAGTTTTTACATATTTATCACATCTAATATAATATAAAATTACTTTATACCATAAATTTTTAGATAATATAATTCATGAAAAAATATTATAGATTATATATATTAATGGATAGTTCAAATAAAAGTGAAATCATTAAGATACAAGACAATTAAATACATATTACATTATGGTAAAACTCATATTAAATGTATTATGGTAATATTAGGGATTTTAATGTATTTTCATTTGAAGTATTTCAATTTTCACTTTTTAATTTTAGCAACATCTAATATTTTACATTTGCACCTTTCAATTTTAGCAACATCTAATATTTTATATTTGCACCATTTATTTTTTTAGATGATTATATATTTTTTGTACAATTATAACTTATAATAAAATTAACTTATAATTTTACATAAAAATAATAAATGCACGAAAATTAATTTATCAAAATTATACACCAAAATTAAGATGTAAAATTAATATTATAAAGATATTATATAAACATAATCAGGTATATATAAAGAGATAAATTAAAAGAGCTAAATAATAAAAATAATAATAAAGTAAGGATGAATAGTAATGGAGGAGATGAATAGTGTCACTCCAAATTTGGAGTAACACTAAGGGCAACTCCAACCCTCCCCCATTTCTCCATAATGCATCCCTTTTTTGCCAAAATGTGGCTCCAATGCTCCCCCATACTAGTCCCCAAATTTGGAGTGACACTATTCATCTCCTCCATTAATATTCATCCTTGCTTTATTATTATTTTTATTATTTAACTCTTTTAATTTATCTCTTTATATATACTTAATTATGTTTATGTAATATCTTTCTAATATTAATTCTACACCTTAACTTTGGTGTATAATTTTGATAAATTAATTTTCGTGCATTTATTATTTTTATGAAAAATTATAAGTTAATTTTATTATAAGTTATAATTGTACAAAAAATATTTAATCATCTAAAAAAATGAATGGTGCAAATATAAAATATTAGATGTTGCTAAAATTGAAAGGTGCAAATGTAAAATATTAGATGTTGCTAAAATTGAAAAGTAAAAATTGAAAATACATTTAAATTGGAAATACATGACAATTGAAAATACATTAAATTAAAGTACATAAAAATTGAAACTACGGTAAATAGCATAATAACTTAGTAGAGACCTATGTCGTCCAAATACACCAAAATCATTATTGTATTGAGTGAACGGGGCCGAGGGCTGTTGTGGTTGTGACTGTCGAAATAGTAGTAGATGAAAATCACCGATTTGAGCAATTTTTAGCTCGCCAAAAACAAGTTAAGGACAACGATGCTCATTTTGCACTTCGTAATGCATTAATAGATCATTTATGAGAGCACACTAGAGGCGGAAGTTGATTATTTATGTAACATTTGTCACACCTCCTTTTTCGCGAGGAGATAGGGAGTTTTCCAATTAAAGTGACATTAATCAAAATGGGATTTATTTGTTCAATTTTAGAGTCGCCACTTGGAATATTTGCTACGGTGTCCCAAGTCACCGGTTTATTTTAAATCTCAAATCGAGGAAATTTGACTCTGTTTGAAGTCGGCGATACCCGAAGACTAGGTAAAGAATTCTGTTTACTCAGGAGAAGGTGGTAGGCATTCCCGAGTTCCGTAGTTTTAGCACGGTCGTTTTTATCATACCTGGATTAATTAAATTATTTAATTACATATTTTAAACCTAAGTTCATTTTGCCTTTACCGCTTCTAGTTATGGCGTTTTATGGATTTATCTTTGAAACGGGTTACACGTGTGTAAACCCGTTTTATTTAGGACACTAAAATCATCTCTTATTTTGGGAATCGTAATCATGTCACGCGAGCGTGTACACAACCAAGATAGTAGATTAAGTGTGTGCCTAAGCCACCTCTACGAATATTTATTTTAGCAATTGTAGTGTCACGCGAATGAGTACATAATCACGGTAATGAATTAAAAACCGCGCCTAAAGCCTTCTAGGGAGGCTCACATGATGGGGCATTTCTAATATTTGAGATTAAAAAGCTTGTATCCAAATATTATAGACTTTATTGTAAGTAGAGTATAAGACTCGCTACTTAAATTGTCTACATTATATTACCAAGATGGAAAATATTTGTAAGATAGCAGGCTATAATCATTTTAGAAGTACGTTAACAACATCACTTGGATTTGATTGATTTTATCCCAGATTTCCCACCCTCGGGAGTCGTGATGGTGCCTACTCATGAAAGCTAGGCAAACCGAATATTATAGATTCATTAACATTTTTGCTTAGAGATTTTAACAGTTCAATATAACAGGTGATCAATAGCGGAATAATTATAATAAACAGAAATGCGGAAGATTAAAACTAATAGTTTAGCCATATACTAGTGCAGAATCCAACATACAATTCTACCCAGAATTTGGTGTCACAATGTCACAGACTATCTACGAATATTAGAAACAGTGGTCTAAAAGATAAATACAAAGCTGTCTCTGAAATACATAAAAGAAACATAATGGAAAGATAGAAGGAGACACCAAGGCCTGCGGACGCCTGCAGGACTACCTCGGGTGTCCGCCACTGGACCGAAGGCAGCAACCTCACTGTGGTCCAAAAGCTGCAGCACCGGGATCTGCACACAGTACAGAGTGTAGTATCAGCACAACCGACCCCATGTGATGGTAAGTGCCTAGCCTAACCTCGGCGAAATAGTGACGAGGCTAGGACAAGACTACCAAATAAACCTGTGCAGTTATATCCTATAGAACAAGTAACAATGACAGAAACTAGCAGTTAAAGATGGGAAGGGGAAACATGCTCGGGGAAATATCATGTACAAACCGAAATTCAGTAAAGAAACATACGAAACACCAAAATTCAACTATAAGCAAGAACAAGGAAAACAAAGACAAATGCACGGCATCACCCTTCGTGCTTTTACTCTCGTCCTCACCATAAGAATCAATACAATCGGCACGGCATCACCCTTCGTGCTTTTACCTCACATAATCATGGCACGACATTATCCTTCATGCATTATGACTCATATCATGGCACGACATCACCCTTCGTGCTTTTACATTTACAATATCGGCACGGCATCACCCTTCGTGCATTAACACTCACTCACCAATATCATGCACGGCATCACCCTTCGTGCTTTTACACTTTTCCTTACCCAAGCAACAATCACAAAGCAATACGGGCAAGGGAAATACTAAAGTCACAATAGAATCCCGGCATGGGAACAATACTATATCAATAATATCCCGGCAAGGGAAATAATATCATGAGTAATAACATCCCGGCAACGGAGATAATATCAAAAGCAATAACATCCCGGCAAGGGAGACAATATCAAAAGCAATAACATCCTGGCAAGGGAGAGAATATCATAAACCTCTTCTCTTTTCAACAAATAACTTCACAACTCAATTCTCGACTTGAGCCAATGCTCTACAATATTCAATTACCAAGAATACTTCCATAAACCTTGTTCAACATTAGAAATCATCATATTAAGCATGGACAATACAAAACGGAGTCACATCAATCATAGTATAAGACTCACGGGCATGCTTGACACCGACGTATAGATACTCGTCACCACACCTATACGCCGTACTCAACAATTAACACATAGCAAATAAGACACAACTCCTAATCCCTCAAGCTAAGGTCAGACCAAACACTTACCTCAATACCACGAACACAATCAAGCCTCAACTACCGCTTTACCTCTCGATTCCACTTCCAATTTGCTTGTATCTAGTAACAATATACTTAACGATATCAATAAATGCTAAATGAATCTATTCTAATGCATGAAAATAGATTTTCTAAAGATTTCCCCAAAAAGTCAAAAATCGACCCCGAGCCCACATGGTCAAAACCCGAGGTTCGAACCAAAACCTTATCGCCATTCACCCACGAACTCAAATATATAATTTGTTTTGAAATCGGACCTCAAATCGAGGTCGAAATCCCCAAAATTTGAAAATCCTAAGTTCTACCCGTAAACACCCAATTTCCCCATGAAAACCCTTGATTTTGAATTGAAATCATGTAAAAAGATGGATTTGATTGAAAGAAATGAGTTAGAAATGACTTACTAATGATTTGGAAGAGTGAGTGCCTTTGAAAAATCGCCCCAGAGAGTTTAGGTTTTGANACTAGGCAGTGAAGTCCCTATGTTGGAAAAGCGACTAGGGCGTGGAGCCCGTATATCTAAAAACATCAACTAGGGAGTGGAGACACTATGTTGGAAAAACAACAAGCTAGTGGAGACTCTATGTCTAAAATCATCAACTAGGGAGTGGAGACCCTATGTTAGAAAAGTAGACTACGGAGTGGAGACCCTATGCATAAAAATCATCAACTAGGGTGTGGAGACCCTATGTTTGAAAATCGACTAGGGATAGGAGACCCTATGTCTAAAAATCAACAACTAGGGAGTGGAGACCCTCCGCTTTCCTCTTGATTCCACCACCAATTCGCTTGTATCTAGCCACAATTTACTTAACGATATCAATAAATGCTAAATGACTCAATTATAATGCATGAAAATAGGTTTTCTAATGATTTCCACAAAAAAGTCAAAAATCTACCCGGGCCCACATGGTTAAAACCCGAGGTTCGAAGCAATAGCCGATTACCCATCCACCCACTAACTCAAATATGTAATTTTGTATACGGTGAAATCGGAAGGTCCTATTTCTCGTCGTCAAGGCACCTCAGAGGATGATCTCGAAGGCTCGAGGCTACAAGGCTACGATCGAGTTTCCTCCCTCGAGGTTCGTCGATGCTCGACCTTGGGATAATGATGACCCCGGATATGATAGAGATGGGGAGTTCCCAAGGCGTGCAGCTAGAGCCGACAGAGTCCGTCAGGCTAGTCTGAGCCCGCATCATGGCAGTATATAGATGTCCCATCTCCATATCTTTGTAATTAATACATTTGTACTACATTGGGATTTCTCCTACTATATAAAGGGGATTCCTGTCATTTTATACATCACCGACTTATGATTCTCCAAAGACTCTATATGAAATATATGATAACTCTCTCTCTTTCTCTCTAATACACTCTCTTGATATTGTTGCTCTATCTTATTATCTTCGTACTCGTTCTACATTTATTGCTTGTTATTGGCCCTAAAGAGCCTCCTCTAATATTATTGCATCTGTTAGCCCTTCCCCGATTGCCCCTGATAGCTCGAGCCCGAGCTCGAGGCCCCAAATCGACCACCTCGAGGCCCCGAAAGGCTATCTCTCGGTTCGATTACCGCTTTATTTTAGCTCGCACCTCGCCCTTAAACTTTACACACATAGCATCTATTGCTCCACAACTAGCATAAAAATAGATCACGTATTTTTAGAGTCCCATCAACAAATTTAATTGTTATTACCATTTTCACAGTAAACTGTTTGGCGCCCACCGTGGGGCTAAAAATAATAGTGATTATTATCTTGCTAGTTTCGTTACACAACGCACCACGGAACCCCGAGAATGCACCTGGACCGATTGCAGTAGACGCGGGCTCGCGCGACGCACAACAGATCGACGAAACCTCACGCACCAACAGGAGCATACAACAAGGCGACCAACAGGAAGACCAAAAAACCCCAGCTCGGGAAGAACGGGAAGTTAGCCTTCATGTTATATTTGAAATATTGTAGGCACAACAGCTGGTTATAGCTCAGCTGCAAAGCCACCCAAAAACACCCAGCACCATAGCACCAGGAACAACTCCCCCCGCTGAGCAGGTACCGGAGAGATTGAGCAATAATGGTTCGATAGCCGACCCTGCTATCATAAAAATGCTTGAGGATCTTACCATAAAGATCGAGTCGGGCGAGAAAATTATAGCAGCCAACGATAAGAAGGTCGAAACTTACAACTCTGGGGTCGACCGGATCTCGGGCGCGCCCCCGTTCCTGAAAGGTGTAGACTCGAGGAACTTCGTACAGCAGCCGTTCTCGGAAGAAGCGGCTCCGAAACCCATCCCAAAGAAGTTCAGAATGCCAGAACACCCAAAATACAACGGGACCTCAGACCCCAACAAGCACGTTACCGCCTACACGTGCGCAGTAAAGGGCAACGACATAAAAGACGATGAGATCGAGTCCGTCTTGCTGAAGAAGTTAGGGAAAACGCTCTCGGAGGGGGCCATGATGTGGTACCACAACTTAGCCCCCAACTCCATAGACTCATTTGCCATGCTGGCAGACTCTTTCGTAAAGGCACACGCTAGTGCCATCAAGGTAGCAACGAGGAAGTATGACGTATTCAGGATCAATCAAAGGGAGAATGAAATGCTGCGAAACTTCGTATCTCGCTTCCAAATGGAACGAATGGAACTACCCCCGGTCTCCGAAGACTGGGCGGTACAGGCCTTCACTCAAGGCCTGAATGAGCGGAGTTCAGTGGCCTTGCGGCAGCTGAAAGAAAATCTGATCGAATATCCTGCCGTAACCTGGTCGGATGTCCACAACCGATACCAGTCAAAGATCAGGGTCGAGGATGATCAATTGGGAGCCCCTTCGGGCTCAGTATACACGAGCAGGCTCTTAGCAAAGGAATCAAAGAAGGTCTCAGCCATACACCGAAGACGGGAGAAACGCCCCAAGACGCAACCCGCCTCGCATTGACCGATTGATCAACCGAGGGCAAAATCCTCGGGGACTCGTTAACAGAACCGGATTCGACGAAAACACGGGGCCAACAGGGGCACCACGTCTATCAGAATACAACTTCAACGTTGATGTTTCAGACATCGTGTTCGCCATCAGCAAAATCAAGGATACCAGATGGCCCAGACCTGTACAATCGGATCCTTCCCAAAGGAATCATAACTTGGTATGCAAATTTCATAATACTCACGGCCATAGGGCCGAAGACTGTCACCAACTCCGAGAGGAAGTAGCTAGGCTACTCAATAAAGGTCACCTCCAAGAACTCCTAAGACACATTCTTTATCTACAAACATGCTCTGGAAACACTAGGTACAAAATGGCAAAATATACATCCTACCCCTAGGAGCTACGGCCTACCGGACTCATCTTCACTCTCCTTGATGTCGGACAGGAGTAACCGAGCATCACGCTCGTCCGCCCTCGCTCGCGCCAACTATTCCGAGAGGACAAAATCCCTGGCGCGGATCTCCTCGAGAATCTTTCTTCGAGACTTGCAACGAGCATATTCTTTGATCCTCTCTTCACGATCGAGGACCCTCTTCAACTCGGCTTGAGCAGCGGTAGCGTCCTTCAAATAAATCGCCATCTCCTGATCAGCCTTAGTTTGGCTCAGTGTTGCTCCAGTCCGGGCATCGACGATCTCAGCCCTGACCTTCGAGGTGCAACTCCGCTTACCTCGTGATGATGCTTTGGTTCAAGCGATATGACCACGAAGCTCGAATCGTTCCTAAGTGACCGGGCCAAAATTCAGTTCCGGGAAAGAGAGGCGGCCCAGAAGAACGAAACGAATGAGCCGCAACATGTCATCTACGTGATCTTGGGAGGCATCGATGCCCCACAGGAACCAGTGATGAGAAGGACAAAAATATCCATCACTAGAGAAAAGCGAAAAAAGCGAACTCGGGGCTACATACCAGCGACGAGGACATCGAGACCTTGTCTTAGCCTCATAACGACGCACTGGTAATCTCTTTCCTTGTAAATACATTTCAAATCAAATGTGTACTTGCAACCAACATTATTAGGTCGAGGGTAATCAAGCATCTCAGACTGCTTAACCAAATTGCACATGCCTCTCGAGTCCTCAACGGATTCAACATGGCAAACGAATCGACGAAAGGGAACGTCACCCACCCCCAGTCAAATTCCATGTCATCAAGGCAGACTCGAGGTACGATGCCTTGCTCAGAAGGTCATGGATACACTCCATGAGAACAGTACCTTCCACCCTCCATTAAATGATTAAAGCCCCGACAAAAGGGGGGATTAAAACCATCTACGGGGAACAGCATGTGGCAAGGGAAATGTTCGCAGTGCACGATGTTCGCAGTGCACATATCATCCATACGGTCTTTTGAGGTATTGGCACCCTGCAGGAACCCCCAGCCAGGAAAGCAAAATCATTCCTCAACAGGGGAAGGCCAACCCGAGGCCCTGTCTCGGCTCTGCTACGGCGTGCTGGTAACTTCTTTTCTCGTAAACAAATTTTAAATCAGACATATGCTTGTGGATCCAGGTAGCTCAGCCAATATTATCAACTCGAAGGTGACAGAGCAACTCGGACTATCTAACCAAATTATGCCCGCCTTTCAAAGTCCCGAACGGACCCAACTAGGAGAACAAAACAACGAAAGTGGAAACCGCCATACCAGTCAATATGGCCGCGCGGCCCGAAACACCAGTATCTCCACCATCGAAGGAGCCAAAGGATTATCAAACGATAAAATAGGGATAGCAAGCTATACTCTCGGCTTCTCCCGACTAAACAAAGCAGGGGATCGTATCGAGTCCTCATCGCGAGCGACTGATACACATCAGGGCTCTAAGCATCGCCGATAGATTGCACGCCAAGGTATGACCGCCCCCTTTCTCTCTCAATTACATTCTGCACTGACCTGAGTGTAGGTATCCGGTCGAAACAGCCAAAGCACTTTCCAACTCGGAAGCCTTAGGTTTCAAAAGCATGCGTTGCACTTTTTTCCTTCGACCGGGTTTTCATCCCAAAAAGGGTTTTACCAGCGAGGTTACATCTACATGCTACCTAAGGAGGACTCAACAAGTATTCAAGGCTTCTTTTGCAAACAACCTCGAATACTGGGAGGCATCCCCCCGGAAGGACACCTACTCGGAGAAGCCAAGATACGCCGAATGGGGTCTCGATAGGAAAAACAATGCGACCCCTAAGTCGGAGCTCCAAACTCATAAGCCCTCAACGAGGCAACATCAAAATCACAAAATGGCTCCAAAGCCAAAAGCGCCCCGAGCACTTGGGGACTGGCGTCAACGGCTCCTCTATCGAAAATGCCCCAATCACTTGGAGACTGGCATCAACAACTCAAAACAATGCGACCCTCAGGTCGGAGCTCCAAACTCATAAGCCCTCAACGAGGCAACATCTAGATCACAAAACAAGCTCCAGAGCCAAAATGTCCCGAATACTGAGAGACTGGCGTCAAAAGCTTAAAGCTACGCGACCTTCGGGTCGAAAACTCCAAAATCATAAATCCTCAATCAGGCAACACCAAGTTTGCAAGTAACGGCCCCCGAGCCGAGAAATCCTCGATAGCTCGGGGACTACCGTCAATCGCCATCTCCATCGTAATAGCTCCCGAGCCAAGAAATCCTCGATAGATTGGGGATTGCCGTCAAATCGCCATCTCCATCGTAACGTCTCCCGAGCCGAGAAATTCTCGATAGCTCGGGGACTGCCGCCAATTGCCATCTCTATCGTAACGGCTCCCAAGCCGAGAAATCCTCGATAGCTCAGGGACTGCCGTCAGTTGCCATCTCCATCATAACGGCTCCCGAGCTGAGAAATCTTCGATAGCTCGGGGATTGCCGTCAATCGCCATCGCTAATCGCCATTTATCAAAAAACCTGAGGCCATGAGACCCCAAGCGGGCAGACTCGGTCTCGTAAGACCTACATAAGGCAACAACAAAACTGTAAGACCTCAAGCAAGGCATGGACAATACTTGTACCAAGTATCAAAAACTGTAAGACCTCAAAGGCATGAAAAATTTGTAAGACCTTACTACAGGAATAAACTCGATCCCGAAGTTTAGGCTATTTATCGAACTTGTAAGACCCCTAAAAAGGCATACCCTCGATATAGACACCTAAACTACTTCACTCGGGACCAAAATGGCTCTGGCCAAACGCAAATGACTACGGTCATACGGCTGTGCCAGCCAAACTAACGTGACTCGGGGACGCCCGACCATCGCTACAAAACCATAGGCCATTACTTCGAATCTACTTCGAAAAGAACCGGTTAAACAAGCTACCCTAGACGTAGGCAAAAAGAGCTTTGACCGTGTCAGCTAGAAAATACAGGCTTCGAGCTACTCACCCTCAGAGCCAAACCTCCCGAGGTGCTCGATCATCACCACGAAATGACTTAAAATCGAGGTTCTTCCCAAACCAACGACAGGTCAGACGAAAATTACTTCAAAAGGTCGCTTCGACCCAAGGCGTGAGAGCCACTATCTCCAGCCCACACATATGCCTAAGATCAAAGCTTACGAGCCATTGTCACCAGTATACAATAAAAGGCCAAATCGGCCCGAAGCGTAAGAGCCATTATCGCCAGCTCACACAAACATGAAAACTTGAGGGTCAAATGAGCTCGAGTCGTAACCCGATTCGGAGACAGAACTCAAAATAGTTAACTACTTATGCCTAAGGGCAAAGCGTAAGAGCCATTGTCGACAGCTTACATTAAAAGGTCGCATCGACCGAGCGCGTAAGAGCCCCCGAACCAGCCTAATGAGCCTCAGGGCAACACACATAAAAGATCGCTTCAATCAAAGGCGTAAGAGCCATTGTCGCCAGCCCATGAAAACATAAAAGCTTGAGGGTTAAGTGGGCTCAAGTCGTAATTCGACTCGGAGACTAAACCCAAAACAGTTGAGCAAAAGCATAAGAGCTCAAACGCCAGGTTATACAAAAGGTCGCATTGACCGAGCGTGTAAGAGCCCCCGGGCTAGCCTAATGAGCCCCAGGGCCATACCGCGAATCTAAGGATTCCCCTCAACTCAAGGACCAGTTCATCTGGCTCAAATCAAGGAAACAAGAAGTGCAGGAGAAACAAAACCACGAGGTCTCCCCTTTATACATACATGTGAAAAAATACAAGCTCCATTTACAACATACTCTGAAAGTACCACGTACAGAATCAGAAAAGGAAATCTATTCCCCCTTTGGGACTATGGTCAGACGGCCCCATCCTCGCCATCCTCTTCATCGGATAGACAAAATTTAGCATCGTACTCTTTTGCCTTTGCATACTTGATCTCTTCCGAAAAATCGAAGCCCCTGGCATGAATTTCCTCGAGGGTTTCCCTCCGAGATCTGCACCTCATGTACTCTTTATTACCGCTCTCCCGGTCAAGAGCCTTCCTCAGCTCAGCTCAAGCATCAACAACGCCCATTAAATAGGCTTCCACTTTCTGGTCAGCCTTAGCACAGTACGTTACAACTCAGCCCGGGTAGTCACAACCTCGGCCTTCGCCTCCAAAGCTCAGACTCAAGCCTTGTGATCATATTCGCTCGAACAGAATCGTTTGCACGAAGCGTTCCAGATTTGCAACTCGAGGGGAGAAGCTTTAGCCAAAGCACCCTCCTTGGTCGCAACTTGGGCATCTACCTGAGCCTTCAACTCGTTAAACTCAGGTTTGACGCGGTCAACTTTGCCCCAAAAGTTGTTCCGGCTCCTCCGTTTTGCTCTCCGACTGAAATATCGAAGTATTAATCTCCGAAAATGGAAGGGGGAGCGCACATCGACACGGATTACAGGAATACATGTGTTTCGAAGTTCCGACTACGATCCGCCTCGCCCTGCAAGTATACCAGCCCACCCTCCTTTTTTACACAAAGGAGCCTAAGGGATTTCTCCCTATCCAAATCTTTTCGCGGCCTGGCTTCATGGAAAAGAAACTCGGACTGGAGCTTGTCAAAAGCCTACGAAAGAAAAATCTCGACAAGAAAGTAAAAATTGCAAATCAACACGGACGGCAAAAAAACTCGCATTAAAGTAAAGCTGCTGAGATTCTTCGAAGATCGAGCGCACATCTGCCAGCCTGGCTCCCTCAGCTCCGAAAGAGCCGACCCCAGTCGGGGCACGATCGCTCAGTGCATATGATCCCGAGTTTCCAGTATCCCTCGATGTGCCTCCAATAGAAAAAGAGGACGACATTAGAGGAGAAACCGCCCTTTGAAAAGCCAGAAATCACAGGCGTGACAGGCTCAGCCAATACTCCCACTTCGGGCCCCGGTCCAGGTTCACCTCGCTTTGAGCATCGTCGCCCAACAAAGGTATCTCTTGCTTATTGTTATCATTATTTACCCAGAAGCTAGCAACCCTTATCCCTCTCCAAAGGGGCACGGCCTCGCCTCAGAAGGCTCCCCAATGCCTACAATAGCAGGGTTAGCACGCAGAAAGGGGAAGTGCTTTTCCAATTGAAAGAGGGGAAGGGAACAAATTGTGCCGCACATACCATGATGTTTGGCCTCCCATATGTCCTTTGACAAAATTCGCCACTTACGCTCATTGTAAGTCGAGCAAGTCACCAGCTTTCGAGCCCAGTCCATCAGGTCGGGGACCTTACACGGCAACCATGAAATTGCTGCAGAAAAAGGGAATGGCATAAGCTCCACAGAAATAATATCTACAGTCCGTACTTGGACGGATCGGCCCATCCACTCCCGACCTTCGTCTTCCTCATCATCAACACTATCCATCAGAAAAGAAGATAGGCTCCAGCAAATCATTGGCATCATCGTCAGTCTTGAGATGGTACCGATCTTGGGGACCTCTCTAAAGGGCCATTGATATCATTGAAAGACTCGTATGGGCCTGAGGTATCATCTAAGTTAGGGTAAACCCTCCTTCAGTATCTATCTACAACGCCTTTAAGACTATCTACATCAAGTTCAAAATAAGTTTCCAGATGGCCCGAGTCATATGTATGATATCATTAGTATGATATCGTCTTAGGAAGTTCAAAGAAATGGATGTCAAAATCGTTTCTTATCGTTCCACTCCAAGAAACGCGGGGACTATCTGTATACGGTGAAATCGGAAGGTCCGATTTCTCGTCGTCAAGGAACCTTAGAGGATCATCTCAAAGGCTCGAGGCTACAAGGCTACGGTCGAGTTTCCTCCCTCGATGTTCGTCGATGCTCGACCTTCGGACAATGATGGCCCCGGCTATGATAGAGATGGGGAGTTCCCAAGGCATGAAGCTAGAGCCGACAAAGTCCGTCCCCAAGGCCTCAGAACATAGAATTTACTTTCAAAACAAGTGATGACCTTTTGGTATCACATTCTGCACCTCTAAAACAACCGTTCATCCTCGAACGGACATAATAAAAGTACCTGAGTCAGAGAAAAGATGGGGATATCGGCTCCGCATATCGGACTCGGACTCCCAGGTCATTGCCTCAACAGGCTGAAATATCCACTGAACACGAACAGAAGGGATACTCTCCGATCTCAACTGACGAACCTGCCAGTCTAGAATAGTTATCCGCTCATCCTCAATGGATAAGTCCTTATCCAATTGAACAGTGCTGAAGTGTAACACGTTGGATGGATCGCCGTGATACTTTCGAAGCATTGACACATCAAACACTGGATGCATGGCTAATAAACTCGGCGGCAACGCAAGTCTGTAAGCCACCTCTCCCACTCGATCAAGAATCTCGAACGGGCCAATGGATCTAGGGCTTAGCTTGCCCTTCTTCCCAAATCTCATCACGCCCTTCATAGGCGACACCCGAAGCAACACCCGCTCGCCAACCATGAATGCCACATCACGAACCTTACGGTTGGCATAACTCTTTTGCCTGGACTGAGCTGTACAAAGCCTATCCCGAATAATCTTAACCTTGTCCAAGGCATCCTGTACTAGATCCGTACCCAACAACCAAGCCTCTCCCGGCTCAAACCATCCAACCGGCGACCGACACCGCCTACCATATAAAGCCTCATAAGGAGCCATCTGGATGCTTGACTGGTAGCTGTTGTTGTAGGTAGACTTCGCTAATGGCAAAAACTGATCCCACGAGACTCGTCCAAAATCTGAATAGTACGCTCGGACTGCTCATCCATCTAAGGATGAAATGCTGTGCTCAACTAGACCCGTGTTCCCAACTCACGCTGAACTGCCCTCCATAAATGTGAGGTAAACTGCGTACCTCAATCATAAATGATAGAAACGGGCACACCATGAAGACGAACAATCTCCCGGATATAGATCTCTACCAACCGCTCCGAAGAATAGGAAACTGCCACAGGAATGAAATGTGCTGACTTGGTCAGCCTATCAACGATAACCCACATTGCATTGAACTTCTTTTGAATCCGTGGGAGTCCAACAACGAAGTCCATAGTGATACGCTCCCACTTCCACTCAGGAATCTCAATCTTCTGGAAAAAACCACCAGGTCTGTGATGCTCGTACTTTACCTGCTGACAATTCAAACACCGAGCCATATATGCAACAATATCCTTCTTCATCCTCCTCCACCAATAATGCTGCCGCAAATCCTGATACATCTTAGTGGCACCCGGATGAATAGAGTACCGGGAACTATGGGCCTCCTCTAGAATCAACTCTCGGAGTCCATCCATATTAGGCACACAAATACAGTCCTGCATCCTCAAAACTCCATCATCTCACACCGTAACCTGCTTGGCATCATCGTGCCACACTGTGTCTCTAAGGACACACAAATGAGCATCATCATACTGCCGATCTCTGATACACTCAAATAATGAGGAACGAGCAACTGTGCAAGCTAACACACGGCTGGGCTCAGAAACCACCAACCTCACAAACTGATTGGCCAAAGCCTGAACATCCAAAGCAAGCGGTCTCTCACCAACCGGAATATACGCAAGACTGCCCATACTGGCTGACTTTCTACTCAAAGCATCGGCCACCATATTGGCCTTCCCCGGATGATATAAGATGGTGAGATCATAGTCTTTCAATAGCTCCAACCACCTCCTCTGCCACAAATTTAGTTCCTTCTGCTTGAACAAATACTGCAAACTCATGTGATCCGTGAACACCTCACATGACACGCCATGCAAATAGTGCCTCCAAATCTTCAGCGCGTGAATAATGGCTACTAACTCCAAATCATGAACTGGATAATTCTTCTCATGAATCTTCAACTGTCGCGAAGCATAAGCAATGACCTTGCCATCCTGCATCAACACCGCACCAAGTCCAATATGAGATGCGTCACACTAAATTGTATATGGCACCAACAACGGCGCTGTAGTCAAAGCTGTCTTGAGCTTCTGAAAGCTCGCCTCACACTCGTCCGACCACCTGAACTGGGCACCCTTCTGGGTCAACCTGGTCATCGGGGATGCAATAGATGAACCCCCCCCACAAACCGATGGTAATAGCCTGCCAAACCCAAGAAACTCCGAATCTCTGTAGCTGACGCGGGTCTAGGCTAGTTCTTGACTGCCTCTATCTTCTTCGAATCCACCTGAATACCCTCCACTAAAACAATGTGACCCAATAATGCAACTGAACTCAACAAAACTCACACTTCAAAAACCTAGTATACAACTGACTATCTCTCAAAGTCAGAAGAAGAACTCTCAAATGCTGCTCATGCTCCTCCTGGCTGCAGGAGTAGATCAAAATATCATCAATGAAGACTATCGTGAATGAATCCAAATAAGGCTTGAACACTCGGTTCATCAAATCAATGAAAGCTGCTGGGGCATTTGTCAATCCGAATGACATCACCAAGCACTCATAATGCCCATACCGAGTGCGGAAAACTATCTTAGGGACATCGGATGCCCTAATCCTCAACTGATGGTAGCTAGATCTCAAGTCAATCTTCGAAAATACCATGGCACCCTGAAGCTGATCAAACAAATCATCAATCCTCGGTAATGGATACTTGTTCTTGATTGTGACCTTGTTCAACTACCGGTAATCTATACACATCCTCATCGATCCATCCTTCTTCTTAACAAACAACACCAGCGCACCCCAAGGCGAGACACTAGGCCTAATAAAGCCCTTATCAAGAAAGTCTTGCAACTACTCCTTCAATTCTTTCAACTCAGGCTGGGCCATACGATACGGCAGAATAGAAATGGGCTGAGTGCCCGGAGCAAAATCAATGCAGAAGTCAATATCCCTGTCGGGTGGCATTCCCGGAAGGTTTGAAGGAAATACTTCAGGAAACGCACGAACCACGGGCAGAGAATCCATAGGGGGAACCTCGACACTAGAATCACAAACATACGCCAAATAGGCCAAACATCCCTTATCAACCATACGCCGAGCCTTCATGTGTGAGATAACCCTACGGGTAGAATGACCAGGAGTCCCTCTCCACTCTAAGCGAGGTAAACCTGGAAAGGCTAAGGTCAAATTCTTGGCATGACAGTCCAAGATAGCGTGGTATGGTGATAACCAGTCCATCCCCAATATGACATCAAAATCAACCATGTCCAAAAGTAACAAATCTACTCGAGTCTCAAGACCCCCAATCACAACTATACATGAACGATGGACATGATCTACCATAATAGAATCACCCACCGGTGTAGACACATACAGGAGCACTCAAGGAATCACTAGGCATGACCAGATACGGTGCAAAATAAGATGACACATAGGAGTATGTAGATTCTGGATCAAATAGAACTAAAGCATCTCTACTACAAACCAGAACAGTGCCTGTGATAACTACATCGGAGGCCTCAGCCTCAGGCCTGGCTGGAAGAGCATAACAATGGGGCTGGGCCCCACCACTCTGAACTATGTCTCTGGGATGACCTCCTGTTGGATGGCCTCCACCTCTAGCAGTCTGACCTCCACCTCTAATACCTCTACCTCCACCTCTAGCACCTCTAGCTGGCTGAGCGGGCGGTGGGACACTCGGTGCCTGAACCATGGCACGGGAATCCTGATGCTAAGAGTTGCTCGGTGCTCGAGGGAAAAATCAAGCAATATGCCTCGTGTCGCCACAAGTATAACAAGCCCTCGGCTGCTGAGACTGTTGACCTGATGGCCTGAATAACCACTCTAAAAACACTGGAGCAGAGGTGCACTGATAGGAGCTGGCGGTGCATTGTAGGGCAACTGATCAGAATACTGCATATGAGAACCACGTCCACTTGGAGCACCGTGAGAAGCCTGAAGTGCTGAATGAAATGGCTTGGAAGAATGGCCCCTACAAAAAGAATCTCTGCCTCCAGATGAGGCACCACTAAACATGCCCGAATCATGACCTCTTGTCAGACCCCTGACCACTCCCCTGTGATAGAACCATCTCAACTCTCCTGGCCACATTGGCCGCATCTTGAAAATAAATCTCGCTCCCCGTCTCCTTAGCCATCCGCAATCGAATAGGCTGAACGAGTCCCTCAATGAACCTCCTCACTCTCTCTCTCTTTTAGTGGGAAGTATAATAAGAGCATGACGGGACAAGTTAATGAATCTGGTCTCGTACTGAGTGACATTCATAGAACCCTGCTAGAGACGCTCAAACTGCCTCCGATAGTTCTCCCTCTCAGTGATAGGAAGAAGCTTCTCCATAAATAGCTGGGAAAACTGATCCCAAGTCAAAGCCGGTGACCCAGCTGGTCTAGCCAAACAATTATCTCTCCACAAAGTCTTGGCGGATCCAGACAAACGAAAAGCAGCAAAGTCGACCCTATTGGTCTCCACTATCCCCATGTTTCGTAGAATATCATGACAACTGTCAAAATAATCCTGGGGATCCTCAGACGATGTACCACCAAAAGTAGTAGTGAAGAGCTTGGTGAACCTATCCAATCTCCACAAGGCATCAGCAGACATGGCTGGCCCCTCTCCGGTCTGTGCCACAACACCAGGCTGAACTACCCCAACTGGCTGAGCTGCTGGGGTTTGAAACTGGGGAGCCATCTGTTCCGGAGTGCGAGTAGCAGGAGTCTGCGCTCCTCCTCCAGCTGAGAGACGGCTGGTGCTACAGGAAGAAGGCCTGTCTGGGCGACACTCTCCATAAGGCATACTAGATGGACTAGAGCATCCTGAAGTATCGGGGTGGCGATGAACCCCTCTGGGACCTGAGCCGGTCCTGCTAGAACAGTCTAGGCTGGAACCTCATCATCAAACTCAACCAGAGGCTCTGCCGTTGGCGCTGCTGCTCGAGCTCTAGGCTGAGCCCTGCCTCTGCCTCGGGCCCTAGCACGACCTCGATCTCTGCCCCTTGATGGAGTTGCTACTAGGGGCTCGGGCTACTGGTCAGCTGATGAAGCGGTATGTGTTCTCACCATCTATGAAAGAACGGAGTGGAAGTTCAATTAGCATTGAGAAATCAAGTCGCGCGATAGGAAAGAATATATGTGATGTTTTTCCTAACTCTATAGCCTCTATGGATAAATACAGACGTCTCCGCACCGATCCCTCAGACTCTACTAAGCTTGTCCGTGAATTGTGAGACTTAAGCAACCTATAGCTCTGATACCAACTTGTCACGATCTGGATTTCCAACCCTCGGGAGTCGTGATGGCGCCTACTCATGAAAGCTAGGCAAGCCGAGTATTATATATTCATTAACCTTTTTGCTTAGCCTTTTTAATAGTTCAATATAATAGGTGATCAAAAGCGGAATAATTATAATAAACAAAAATGCGGAAGACAAAAACTAATAGTTTAGCCATATACTAGTGCAGAATCCAACATACAACTATACCCAGAATTTGGTGTCACAATGTCAAGACTATCTACGAATACTACAAACAGTGGTCTGAAAGATAAATACAAAGCTATCTCTGAAATACATGAAAGAAACAGAATGGAAAGATAGAAGGAGACGCCAAGGCCTACGGACGCTTGCAGGACTACCTCGGGTCTCCACTACTGGACTGAAGGTAGCAACCTCACTATGGTCCAAAAGCTACAGCACCGGGATCTGCACACAGTGCAGAGTGTAGTATCAGCACAACCGACCCCATGTGCTGGTAAGTGCCTAGCCTAACCTCGGCGAAATAGTGACGAGGCTAGGACAAGACTACCAAATAAACCTGTGCAGTTATATCGTCTACAGCAAGTAATAATGACAGAAACTAGTAGTTATAGATGGGAAGGGGAAACATGCTCGGGGAAATATCATGTACAAATTGAAATTCAGTAAAGAAACATACGAAACACAAAAATTCAACTATAAGCAAGAATAAGGAAAACAAAGACAAATGCACGACATCACCCTTCGTGCTTTTACTCTCGTCCTCACCATAAGAATCAATATAATGGTCACGGCATCACCCTTCGTGCTTTTACCTCACATAATCATGGCACGGCATTATCCTTCGTGCATTATCACTCATATCATGGTACGACATCACCCTTCATGCTTTTACATTTACAATATCGGCACAGCATCACCCTTCGTGCATTAAAACTCACTCACCAATATCATGCACGACATCACCCTTCGTGCTTTTACACTCTTACTTACCCAAGCATCAATCACAAAGCAATACGGGCAAGGGAATTACTAAAGTCACAATAGAATCCCTGCAAGGAAACAATAGTATATCAATAATATCCCGGCAAGGGAAACAATATCATGAGTAATAAAATCCCGGCAAGGGAGATAATATCAAAAGTAATAACATCCCGGCAAGAAAGACAATACCAAAAGTAATAACATCCCGGCAAGGGAGACAATATCATAAACCTCTTCTCTTTTCCACAAGTTACTTCACAACTCAATTCTAAACTTGAGCCAATGCTCTACAATGTTCAATTACCAAGAATACTTCCATAAGCCTTGTTCAACATTAGAAATCATCATATTAAGCATGGACAATACAAAACGGAGTCACATCAATCATAGTATAAGACTCACAGACATGCTTGACACCGACGTGTAGATACTTGTCACCACACCTATACATCGTACTCAACGATTAACACATAGCAAATAAGACACAACCCCTCAATCTAAGGTTAGACCAAACACTTACCTCAAAGCCACAGACACAATTCAAGCCTCAACTGCTACTTTACCTCTTGATTCCACCACCAATTCGCTTGTATCTAGCCACAATTTACTTAACGATATCAATAAATGCTAAATGAGTCAATTCTAATGCATGAAAATAGGTTTTCTAATGATTTCCCCAAAAAAGTCAAAAATCGACCCCGGCCACATGGTCAAAACCCGAGGTTCGAACCAAAACCCGATAACCCATTCACCCACAAACTCAAATATATAATTTATTTTGAAATCGGACCTCAAATCGAGGTCCAAATCCCCAAAAATTGAAAATCCTAAGTTCTACCCAAAAACACCCAACTCCCCCGTGAAAACCCTTGATTTTGAGTTGAAATCATGTAAAAAGATGTTATAGATTGGAGAAAATTAGTTAGAAATGACTTATAATTGATTTGGAGAAGAACTTTTCTTTAGAAAATCGCCCAAGAGAGCTTAGGGTTTGAGAGAGTTTGAAAAATAAAGAAAAATCCGTGTAAGTTCCAATTAACTGGTCGCAGATGTCGCAATTACGATGCGAACAAGGCCTTGCATTTGCGAACCTGGGCATTGTCTGCTAACCTCACAATTGCGAACAAGTTGTTGCAATTGCGATACTGTCCCTCCCCTGATGACTTCACATTTGCGAAGGATGGCTCGCAATTGCGAACACTGGCAGGTCTGGGCTTTCTTCGCAAATGCGATCAAGCCCTCGCAATTGCCAAGCATGTTGGGCTTGCAATTGCGAAGCTTGATCTCACAATTGCGAGATCAGAGCCTGCAACACAACTGAACCTGCAACAACCATTCCTCACCTGGGCCCTCGGGGCTCCAAGCCAAACATGCACGTAAGTCTAAAAACATCATACAGACTTGCTCGTTCGATCAAGTTATCAAAATAACATCAACAGCTATGAATAAATCCTCAAATTCGTGAAATCATCCAAGAACATCAAAATTACTATTTTCTCAACTATAGATCCGTTTTATACTAAATCGATTCCGATCTTTACCAAATTTTACAGATTCAACTGAATTATTATTTTAAACTTGTAGCGCACTCCGGAACCAAGATACGGGCCCGATACCATCAAGAAAATGCATCAATTCACTTCTAAAAACCTTTATATTTTCCAGCAAATAATTTTTTTTAAAAATTCATTTCCCGGGCTTGGGACCTTGGAATTCGATTCCGGGCATACGCCCAAGTTCCATATTTTACTATGGACCCTACGAGATTGTCGGATCATGGGTCCGGGTCCGTTTACCAAGAATGTTGACCAAAGTCAACTTTAGTCAATTTTAAAAGCCAATTTCCTTATTTTACTTAGATTTCACATAAAAGCTTCCCGGAAACGTGCCCGGACTGCGCACACAAATCAAGGTGAGACAAAGAGAGGTTTTTAAGGCCTTGGAACACAGAATTTACTTTCAAAATGAGTGATTACGTTTTGGGTCATCACAAAACCAATGCCTTAATGAGATAAGATCAGTAAAGTATTCATAGGTATCTAACAGGAAACATTTCAAAGGTAACATCATCTGAGAAAATTTGAAGGACAACAGTAACATCAAAACACATCCAAGTCCATAGAATAATTCTGGCATACATTTATCCTTATAATATGGGCTTACGTGAAACCCCAAACTACTGAATACAATCCAATCCAACACTGGCCTGTGTATATCAGATTTTGCCAGGCCCAACAAACACATGGTAATGAATTACTAGGAATTAAACCGGTTATGCATACAAAAATATAATCAATCTAACACTTTAAAGAAAATTAGCTATGATTGTACTTGATCACAACAGACTTAAACACCAGCTCAAATTAAGTTACTATACAATATTTGTCCCACTGTGACATTCAACTTTAACATCTCTGAAACCTACTGCTAATGAACTATAAATAGTGAAGCTATTTCAAGCAAAAGATATGAGCAAGCTCTGTCAGTTACTGCCTTGTATTAACTCCTTTTACATGTCCATCCATTGTACAATATACTCCCGGAATCTCAATAGGTGAATATAAATGACATTGTTTGAGACATAAAATACATAGTATATACTCATGATATCTAAAGGCGAGTAGGAATCATTATAGCAGAAAATAATCAGAGAAATCATGCTAAATCGATCCAAATACACATTCAATTTACGCTATTACTCAGCCCAAACATTTACAAATCAGATATAGCTACCAGCGGTAGATTTAAACCTTAAGCTCACATACAAATATGCCTTATTAGGGAATAATCATCACACAAAGACAAAAAAATATCTGGATTTCATAGAAGTATAGAGAAATTAAGACATGTTGAGATTCAAAGAAAGAATATACAAGTTCATGGAAGTGTACCTAAATTGGAACTAACTTGAGTAAGCCAAATAAAGGCAGAGATAGCAGGAACAGCAGGATAGGAACTTGAATCAGCAAATCCAGAACTCAGCTATGTAACAACCAAGCCAACCCAACAGTAAATGAAAACTCAGGAGCTCACTTAAGCTTGGAATTCCTAGAATACCATAAAAATGATTGAATATAGAAAAATCAATCTTCAAAATAAAAAATAATATTCTGAATTTCAGAGAGTTTCGTCTGTCAAAAATCTGTGTGTATATATCTGTTTTTCAGAATGTGAAAGAGGTCTCTTATATAAGGGAAAAAATGTCATCCCACCTCCCATGTGCTCTCCCTAAATTTCTGTACAACTATCCTTTTTTATCATATATTATCTATTTCAGCATCTTATCTTAAGGGATTAGTACATCTATCCATTTCTAGAAGCTTCTTTTGGTTTCCCAACCTTTTAAACTTCTGAAATCGACCCTTCTTATTCCATATCTGATCTAATTCAGTTTGTTTTATTACATTTTAGTCCTCTAGAACTTTCTCAAACAATTATAGCTTAAGATTCCCTCAAATTCAATTCCTAAAATACCCAGCCAAACTCCTGTATTTAACTTTAATGACCAGCCTAGGTTTGGGCTTCTTAACCAGCAGCCCATAACCAATCCAAAATCTAACTTGACCAAAGCAAAGCCCAAAATATTTTCAAACCAAACAGAAAGAATTCAAACCGATAAACTCAAAACAAAACAGAAAGCCATCCAAACGAAATTATTTTAACAATTAATCCTGAATTAATCTAAACATGCAATAGCAAACTTAACTGCATAATTTGCTAGAAAGTTTAGCCGATTCAATTAACTAAAAATGAAGCTAAGGAGGAAGAAATTACCAGCTAAATAACCAAAGGAGAAATAAGCAACGCCCAAAACCCTTGACATCTAACCATCACAGGTCTTTTATTTCAAGAGATCCGGATTGAAATTGGGTTCTGGCCGGATCTTCTTATAATGAAAAACTCGTGAAAGCTAGACGAATGTCACAAGTGAAATGGCGAATCAAAGAAAAAAGAAGAAAAAGAACAAACAAGAAGAACTAGGGTTTCAGTTTCTTAGATTTGTAATCTAGGGGATTCTAGTGAGAATTGGGGAATGAAGCTGGGATTGGGGATTTAGGAGAGGTGAGAGATAGAGAGGGAGGTTCTGAGAGAGACTAAAGGTTTGTGGGGAGGTGAATTTCGGACATTTTTATTATAATAGGGGGCTTAGTTAAGAGCCATTAGATAAAAAATGGTGAACGACTGAGATTAAATGCCTCAAAACGGCGTCGTCTTGGTTTATTATGGGACTAGGCTGGTTGGTGAAATTGGGCTAGGGCAGATGGTTAAGGATTTGGACCATTACATTTGGCCCATTTTGAACAAGACCAAATAAAACCTCTCTTTTCTTTGTTTTCTTTCTTTGTTTTCTGTCTTATTTTTCTTTTAAATTTTAAATCCTAACCTAATTAATTAAAAACCTAGATTAGGTCCTAAATCAAAAAATCTAATTTGTGAAATAAACCTACTTTACTATTTCTAACAGTTGAAAAAGTAATTAATTTAAACTAATGAAAGGAAATTAACAAATTAAGACTGAAAACTAAAAATATAAAAGGACCATGGTATTTGTTGTGATTTTTGTTTAATAATGCAAATTAACTCATGCAATTTAAGACCTAAAATGCTATGCAATGAAGAATTATATATTTTTGGTATTCTTCGACTTTAAAAGATTAAAAGTGCACAAAAATAGCAATTACATGCAAACAATTAACAAAAATTCTGAAAAATTCTATTAAAAATTAAAAACAATTAGGAAAAACTCTATTTATTGATTTTTCTAGGAGTATTATTGGTGAGGCAAAAATTACGTACTCACAGCTGCCCCCCTTTGCTCAGGAACACAAAGCGTTTTTGGAAAAAGACAAAGTGAGCAATTACGAGCGCCTTTTGCCCGTTTGGATACTCCATGGGAAGCATTTTGAAAAAGTTTGATCGAATCTAGCTTCGGAGGTTGCCTACTTATCCTTGGCTGTAAAGGAATCAGGTTAGTGTAGTTCTGGATGTTTTGGTAGCTGGGACTACCGAGAAGCTGTGATCTCACTACTCTTACTGCTGTTACTTCTTGCTGAGCTCCTTATTACACCAAAATCAATATGAAAAGACTAACTAAATCTATCAGCTACGAGTTACAAAATTCCTATCTATGAGTCTTTTGAAGCTTGATCTTGAGTCATGGCTGGTTCTTCATGCAGACTCTGATCTGAATCTTGAAGCTTGTTAACTGCAGGTGCTGGTTCATTCTTCTTCAGCTTTTTGGATCAAGGTGGGACATGCAAAGCTTGTGACTTCAATCAGGTCTTGAGCAGTCCATATCTTTTCTCCGCTTCTGCACATTGAGTTCACTTTTTTCTTTCTTTTTCTTTTTCTTTATTTTGGATTGAGACGTCTTCTTATGGTCATCCCGAACACTGTGCCTCGTGGAAACAACCTGCTCAGAAACCAAAACTAACGAAACAAACGAACTTTTTCTGCCCCAATTTTCACTAGGAAATATTTCGTGAGTTCTATGTAACAGAACTCAATACTACTTCATTATTGAAAGCAATAAAAGGTCGGGAATAGTGTAATTTGAGAAAACAGAGACTAGGGTGTGAAGACCCAATGTTTAAAATAAATGAAACTAGGGAGTGGAGACCCTATGCTGGTAAACCGAGTAGGGAGTGGAGACCCTATGTCTAAAACAAAATCAACTAGGGAGTGGAGACCCTATGTTGGAAAAGCGAACAAGGAGTGGAGACCCTATGTCTAAAAATCATTAACTAGGGAGTGGAAACCTGTGTTGCAAAACCGACTAGGGAGTGGAGACCTTATGTCTAAAAAATCATCAACTTGGGAGTAGAGACCCTATGTCTAAAAAGCATCAACTAGGGAGTGGAGACCCTATGTTGGAAAAGAGACTTGGGAGTCGAGACCCTATGTCTAAAAATTATAAAGTAGAGAGTGGAGACCCTGTGTTGCAAAAGCGACTAGGGAGTGGAGACCTTATGTTTAAAAAATCATCAATTAGGGAGTGAAGACCCTATGTTGGAAAAACGACTAGGGCGTGGAGCCCGTATATCGAAAAACATCAACTAGGGAGTGGAGACACTATGTTGGAAAAACAACTAGGGAGTGGAGACCCTATGTCTAAAAATCATCAACTAGGGAGTGGAGACCCTATGTTGGAAAATCGACTAGGGATTGGAGACCCTATGTCTAAAAATCATCAACTAGGGAGTGGAGACCCTATGTTGGAAAAGAGACTAGGGATTGGAAACCCTATGTCTAAAAATCATCAACTAGGGAGTGGAGACCCTATGTTGGAAAAAAGCCAAGGGATTGGAGACCCTATGTCTAAAAATCATCAACTAGGGAAGGGAGACCCTATGTTTTAAATGCGACTTGGGGGTGGCGACCCTATCTCTAAAAATCATTAACTAGGGAGTGGAGACCCTATGTTGGAAAAACGACTAGGGAGTGAAGACCCTATGTCTAAAGATCACCAACTAGGGAGTGGAACCCTACGTTGGAAAAGAGACTAGGGAGTGGAGATCCTATGTCTAAAAATCATCAACTAGGGAGTGGAGACCCTATGTCAAAAACAAAATCAACCAGGGAGTGGAGACCCTATGTTGGAAAAGCGACTATGGAGTGGAGACCCTATGTCTAAAAACAAATCTACTGGGGAGTGCAGACCCTATATTGGAAAAGTGACTATGGAGTAGAGATGCTATGTTAGATTTGATTTTGAAAATGGAGTGGTGTCCCTATGTTTACCTTGAAAATGGTAATAACAATTAGATTTGATTTTGTGGTTCTAATAATATGTGATCTATTTTTATGCTAGTTCTTAAGTAGTAGATGCTAGATGACGAGGTTTGAAAATAAGATAAGAGATTAAAGATGGCTTTAAAAACCAAACCAAACGGTTGAGAATCGGGGCCTCGGGTTAGCGCGTGCGGGGCCTCGATGCCAAGTCAGATTCTCGTTAAGGGTCAGTCTATGAAGCATTAACAACTATTTGGGCTGTGATTGCGGCTCTTTATGACCAATAACAAACAATAAATGAAGAACAATTAATGAGGTATAATAAATGTAAATAAGGCAATAAATGTAAGCAATAGAGCCAAATAGAGAGTATGTTTGAGTTAGAGAGCAGAAAGAATGTTCCTGTATTGAATGAAGTATCTTGTGTCCTTTACAAAATGATAAGGAACCCCTTTATAGATCAGGGGAATCCTAGTATGGTACAAGTGCATTTATTACAAAGATATGAGATTGATATAGCTATTTATTGCCTCGGTACGGGCGCACATCAGCCTGTCAACTTCCATCAAGTGCCTTGGGAACTCCCATTTTTCTACTGCAGCCGTCGATCCATATTCTCTCTGAGCCATGCATATTGGAAACTCTACAAGATCTCACCTCGAGCCCTGCCTCGGGCTTTAGGACACGCATCTTTGGAGCCCCGAAATGACCATAAAATCGGTCCCTCGGATTTTACCGTATACAGATAGTCCCCGCATTTCCTAGAGTAAGATGATAG
Organism: Nicotiana attenuata; assembly: GCF_001879085.1. Classification (NCBI taxonomy): domain Eukaryota; kingdom Viridiplantae; phylum Streptophyta; class Magnoliopsida; order Solanales; family Solanaceae; genus Nicotiana; species Nicotiana attenuata. The sequence goes on along the minus strand of NW_017672795.1, from coordinate 85,812 downwards.
GAAATGGTTTTTAACTCTTGCACTCGCCACGACGCTGGCCTGTCAGGGCATTAAATGCCATAAGTCAACGACCACGTAAGGGTCGTTGTTAACATGACTATCGAGAAACCCATAAACCGTTATTGGTTCCGTTTTTCTGCTGCCCATACGGCTTCTATAAATACCCCAATTGCTTAGTGGCTCGCAGATTTGTGATTCCTTCAAGCTTTCAGAGCCAAATCCATCTTCCTCTACGCCCCTCTTTCTTTTGTTCTTGGTTTCCTGCCTTCCTTCTCGAGAAAAAGAAATTTTTTAGTTGCCATGGCCAAAACCTCTAAGATAGTTCCCCGGAAAGATGAAGCCGCCACTTCATCTCGAAGATCCAAGAATAAATCCAAGGGTAAGCCCAAAGTGGCTCCTACTGTTGAACAATGTACACCCAACAAGTTCGATAGTATGAAGGATTTTTCCATCGAGAGACCTTTATATATGCTGGGTCGATGTGAACACGTGTCCCGGTTCATTAGCATTGTGAAGGATATAGGCAAAGAGCGGGTGGACCGCCAATGGGAGGATAAAGTGCTGGTTGAGATCCCCAGCACTAATGAGAGCATAATGGACCATAAGGTCAATTTTCTTTATGTATACACATACCCGTTCACCTTGGGCCCCGTTGACTCCTCGAACCCTTCTTCTCCGGCTATAGACCCGGTCATTCTGGACTTCTGCTGTAAATACCGGGTGACACTTGGGCAAATTTATCCCTCTTTTTGGAGGAAAGTTTACATGTTTCACTACTTTTCCAGTAAGGTCAGGGGTACGACTTTTACCCTTGATCATCGGATCAGGCTGTACAACCCTCGTCTTTTTCGGGGCTTGATCAAGCTTCACCCTCGATCTTCAAAACCCTTTTTCTCGAGTATCGATGAGCACATGGAACGAGGGTGGATCGAGTGAGGACCTCGGATATTATTCCGGCCGAAAGGATGCCATTCCTAGAGGAGTGGGACATGAAGCGTAAGTGCTCCTTCTCTGAATATGGTTTATTGTCTTCTTACTTTCTTCTCAAAAACCTAACTTTCCCTTTGCTCACGCAGCCTCCCTTTGATATCCCGAATTTGTTCCGGACCTGTTGGGGTGGATTAGGGGATTGAATACCTTGTTCCCCTTTCTCGAGCGCTCTTGGCCTAAGTTGGCTAAAGCGCAATGGATGGCCAAGAATCATGGTAAGCTCCTTCCTACTGCCTCTATCATGTTTTCATATTTCTTCCCCACATCCTCCGTGCATGGTAAGCTCCTTCCTACTTCCTACTGCACGCGCAGGCCTTGGCGATGGAGTGTTGATGAGACCGCCTCTTTCCGGGGAGGGAGGGTCCTCCAAGCCCGATAAGGGTAAGAAGACAAAAAAGGAGACGGTTGCCGAATCCCCTGTATCAAAGAAACCCAAGTCTCGCATGCCTCGAGCTGAGGCCGAGGTTTCGCCATCAGCTGCCAAAACAAGCTCAGATGGCGAGGATGAGGATGATGATGACGACGATAATCCTTTGGTACAAAGGAAGAGGTCAGGCATGGATGCCCCCCAAGCGTCTATGCTGAGGGCCGCTGAGTCGGGAACGGCTGATTCGGCTCGAGCCCATGCTACAGAGGACCTCGAGGAGGGTGCAGATATGGTCCCTGAGTCCTCCACCGGACACGGCACGGTCCATGTCAAGGAGCTCACTACTATCGGCTCCAAAGGGCCCGAGCATGAAACTTTTCGGGTACAGGACTTGTCCTTCGGGTCCATTGACGTTCTGGGGGGCCTTAATTCGGGTCCCCGATACTCACCCGAAGAGTTTAGGGATGCACAGGACCTGAACATCACCAAAGCGGGAGGCTCTCACAAGGGGGAAGGTGAGCTCGAAAATTTCCTCGATGGAGTTAGGGAGAATATTGACCTTGACGCTCCCGATACCATCGAGGAAGCAGAGGGGTGCCTGCGGCAGGTAATACCTTGACATATTTTGGCGCTTTCAAGTATTTTTCTTTGTTTCTCTGACTTCTTTGTTTTGCTGTAGGTTAAAAAGCTGTATGATCATGCCGTCTCTAAGCTGCGAGATAAGCTTATAGGTCGTAAGAAGGAAGTCGAGGGTCTTGCCTCGAGTTTAAAGGAGTCGGAGACCCTTTCCGCCCGAAAGGAGGAGGAGCTGAGTATGCTCCGGGTAAGGTTGGAAGAAATGAGCCGAGACAAAAACAACCTTGTTAAGCAGGTAGTACTGTATTTAACGAACCTGCCTTTTATTTTGACTTGATACTTATCAATTTGTTTCACCTTTGTAGGTTGGGCAAAAGAACACTCGTGGGCGTCTTCAGGAGGAGATAGTTGTCAAGGATGCAGAAGTCCTCGACCTGAAGAGGCATAATGAGGTCATGGCCTCAGAGAGGGACTTTCTGCAAAAGGAGCCGATGTCATCCCGAGACCTCTTGAAGAGTGCCAAGGAGGAGATTGCTGCGCTGTTGTTGGCTAGGTCTGTGGCAGAGGAAAAGACGTCCTAGTAGAAGAAAGATGCCGCTACTGTGAATGAAAAGGCTCGAAACATACTAGCGGGTGTCGAGCAGAAACTGACTTGAGCTGTTGCTCGTGCTCGTGCGCGAGCACGGAAGCAGGCTTTTGAGGAAGCAAGTGGCAAGGGCATCGATTTCTCAGCCGAGATCGAGGAGGCCCAAATCATGGAGGAAGAAACTGCCTAATCGGATGCTGCGGACAAGGGTTCCGATGATGATTTCGGGGGTGAAGAGTAGATTTTGGTCATCCCTTTCCCTTTTTGTGCCAGGGTTTCTTAGGGAAAGACTTTGTAAATGCTTCCCCGTTCTACATGTATTTTTTGGGAATACAATGTTTTTTCTTTCCGCTTCCAGTTTTTGAGCGCTATGCTTTATTGCTTTTGTCTTCAAATTCTGATTGTTGGTTCTTTGGACCATGTGCTCGGAGCAGTTGAGGCCTTTGAGATCGGATAGCATCTCAAAATAAGGCCGAGAGTCTTCAGAGAGTCGATGCCATGCATATATCGAAAACCCTTGGGGTCGAAGGACTCCCGGGTGCTGGTGCAACGGTATCACTTAAGTGATATGACTATGAAATGACCGAGGTGGCCCCACCGGTGCATTTCCAGAGAAAATGGTACTGACATGGTCAGATTTTATTGGTCGTTAGTGTAGGCGAATGGTCGCCACCTGCTCTATATATGTACTTGCCTTCCCATCTTTTGAAAATAGTGCTGTACTAGGTGACTATCTTTTTTATAGGGTTTCTCCTCCACGCGACAAGTTCCCTTCAACTCAAAGCTTTCACCTGTGTCTTTTGTTTCCCCTTTCTTTGGTTCACCACAATCATGGCTGCTAAGCTCAAATCCACTTGCCAAGGAGAGGAGGAATCTGTTCTAACTTCGCAATCGGTCGGTGGCACACCGCCGGCGTCCAGCAAGCGAACGTCGAGATGCTTCATCTCGAAAAGGGATTTTACGTTAGCAAAACTGGGAGCATGCATCGAGGTACATCTCTTCGATAAGGGAGGAGCATCTCGACGCAGTTAGAAAAGAATACGGATGGGGAGAAGAAGTGGCACTGCAGGTACCTTCATCGGATGAGAGCGTCATGGCTCATGTCGAGGGGTTTTCGTACGTATATACGTATTCCTTTACATTGGGCCCTCTCGATCGGGTCGTGCTCGAGTTTTGTAGGAAGTATCAGGTTACCTTGGCGCAGGCTCACCTGTCCTTTCGGAAGATAGTGCTGACGATAAGGTATTTTGCAGACAAGGCAGGGCTCGAGTTCACCCTTAGTCATCTCATTAGGTTATACCGGCCTTTGCATTACCGAGGCTCTATTACTCTACGGCGTCGGTCCACTCGGCCCTCTGCTGTTAGTGATGAAGAAGACAAGGACCGAGGGTGGATGAGTTGATTTGTTTGAGTACGAACAGTCGATGTTATCCCCGGAGAGTTTCTGCAATTTCCTGAGAAATGGAATTTTGCACTTAAGTGGTACACTTGCGCTTTTACTGTTTTTGTCCATAATGGAGGTGAGCTTCGTGAAGATATTCTCCCTTTTACTTTTTGTAGTGATCCCTTGGCTGCCGAACGAGGTTCTCAATCTGGCGGAATGGTCTCATAAGCTGGCAGCTTGCTCGACTTACGATAAGTGCAAATGGCGAGACCTGTCCAAGGGGAGATGGGAGGCCAAACATCATGGTAGGTGCATAGTGGCTTGTTTTCTTAGAAAGGTACTTTCTTTATAGCACACTGACTCTGCCAACGCAGGTGTTGGAGAATTTTCCGAGATGAGGCCATGTCCCCTTAGGGAGGAGGAGAGATTTCCAACCTCGGGGTCGAGCATCAATAATAAACGAAAAGAATATTCGAGGTGTAAGGATGCTCGCAACGGGGTGAGTCATGTTCTGAGGTTCAAAAGAGACGAGTCGGCCGAGCTTCCGGCCTCTGAGGCCTCTATTCTTGAAAAAACAATTCCAACCTTGCTGCCGTCTCCCATTCCCGTTGAAGGTACTTCGAGGGACAAAGGTCATCCGACGCCTCCCTCTTCTCCTACCGAAGGCACTTCGGGGGAAACTAAGCCATTGGATGTATGCTCGACTTTTGGTGAGGCTCAGTGGCTTATCTTCACGGTAAGCTTTGGTGGTATAGGCTTCTTTAGTTTTGCGTCTTCCTTTTCTTATTGAGCTTTCTTTTTGCAGGCCTTTGACAAGCTTAAGTCCGAGCTTCTTCGCCGTGAGGCCAGGCTGCGGAAAGCTTTGGATGGGGAGAAATCACTTAGGATTCTTTGCACAAAAAAGGAAGATGAGCAGGTATACCTGCGGTATGAGGCGGATAGAAGTCAGAACTACGAGGACTATCTTGAAAGACAGGTAACCTCTGTTTTGAGCCGATGCATGCTCCTCCTTCTGCTTTCGCAGGCTAATATTTTCCTTTTCAGCTGCAGAGAAAAAAGGAGGACCTGGAACGACTTTTGGGCGATTTTGGCCAGGTTAAGCGTGAGCGTAACGAGCTAGAAGCCCAGGTTGAGGCCCAGAGGGATGCCTTGGCCAAGGCCTCCGACCTTGAAGTGCAGTTCCGAAACGTTCGTGCGAACAACCCAGCCCGATGAGCATGATTGCGAGGCTTGAATCTGAAATTTTAAAGATGAAGGCAGAGGTCGTAGATGCTCGTACTAGAGCCGAGGTGCTCCGAGCCATGGTCGATAAGAAAGTGGTTGTCTTTTTACAAGACGTCATCGACGCCCGAGCTGAGCTGAGAAGAGCTCTCGACCGGGAGAGTAGGAGCAAAGAGTATGTCATATGTAAATCTCGGAGGGATGGTGTCGCGGCCCCTTTTTTCCCTTCGCGTGGAAGTTCGTGTTTCGATATTCACGGGGGAACAACTCGTTTCCTTTTGGGAATTCGGTATTTGAAGAGTCGCCACCTAACGAATTATGGTGCGTTAGGGAACCCAGAGTAATTAACTCATGTAACTAGTTTGCATTACCAGAAATTAGGTTAAGGGCTCGAAATAACCTTGAGGGAATGTGTTAGGCACCCCTCGCAGTCCACAATGGTAGGTCCAGCCGAACTTAAACAATGTGAATTAGTCAATTAACAAGTTAGCAAGTATTTGCAAATAAAGTAGCTTTCCCTATCTAAATGCATATATGATCAAGGAAGTTCAGATAATGAAGGTAAAAGTGGTTTGGACAGCTTATACATGTATAGGTGAAGAAAAGGAAGTCTAGAGAATTTAAACACATACGAGAAATGGGAAAGGGAAGTCCTAAGTTGATTAGCCTACAGGATCATACCCATGCAATGCCCGGTTATCATTCCTTGATGAGGGGCTACACGTGACATTAGCGCACAGCTCATCATATCCTTTTACTACCCTTTACCATCCCCTTAGTGGTTATATAGGCGGGTTTAATTAACGACCCCTAAGCGTGCTGCTACCTGTCCCTTCCTTATGGTCCTTGTATACTGCAAATCGGAGGGTCCAATTTCTCGTCATTAAAGCATTTCGGAAGATCGCCTCGAAGCCTCGAGGCTGCATAGATGCGCTCGAGTCTTCTCCCTCGGAGCCCGTCGACACTCGGCCTTGAGATGATGTCGGTCGAGGCTAAAGTAAAAATGGGAGTTCCCAAGACGCGGCTGAGTCTGTCGCAGCTGAGTTTGACAAAGCCTAGCCAGGCTACTCTGAGCCCTACTCGGGGTGTCATATCCAGCCATCCCATCTCCATACCTTTACAGCTAATATATGCTTTACCCTATAAGCTTCTCCCCTCTATATAAAGGGGATGCTGTTTATTTTGTAGGGGAGTGATGTTGCTCCAAAGGCTCTACATGAAATATACGATAACTCTCTCTTTTTCTCTCTAAAACACTCTCTCTCGACATTCTTGTTTTATCTTATTATTTTCATACTTGTTCCATATTCATTGCTTGTTTGTTCCTTATCATTGGCTATAAAGAGCCTCCTTTAATATTATTGCATATGTTAGCCCTTCACCGATTTCCCCCAATAGCTCGAGCCCGAGCTCGAGGCCCCAAATCGACCAGCTCGAGGCCTCGAACAACTATCTCTCGGTTCGATTACTGCTTTGCTTTAGCTCGCGTCTCACCCTCAAACTACACACACATAGCATCAACTACTCCACAAGTAGCATAAAAATAGATCACGTATTTTTAGAGTCCCATCAACAAATTTAATTGTTATTACCATTTTCACAGTAAACAGTTTGGCGCCACCGTGGGGCTAAAAATAATAGTGATTATTTTCTTGGTAGTTTCGTCTTACAACGCAAGTTATCTTTCACACTTCTTCTTCTCCAAGATCTTCGATTGCAGGTCAAAATGTCTGGCTCAATGAACAGAGTTGAGAACAACAACCTCGAAAACCACGTAGAAAATGATGTAGCAGTTTCGATCGTCGGCGCGCCACCATTGAACCCCGATAACGTGCCTGGAATAATTCCAGCGGACGCGGGTTCACAAGACGCACAATAGGTTGACGAAACCTCACGCACCGACAGAAGCGTACAACAAGACGACGAACAGGAAGCCCAAAAAACCCCAGCTCGGGAAGAGCAGTAAGTTAGCCTTCATGTCATCTTTGAAATGTTGCAGGCACAACAGCTGGCTATCGCTCAGCTGCAAAGCCATCCAAAAACTCCCAGAACCATAGCACCAGGAACAACTCCCCCGGCCGAACAGGTACCGGAGAGACTGAGCAATAATGGTTCGATGACCGACCCTGCTATCGTGCTCGAGGATTTTTGCAGAAGGATGGAGTTAGGCGAGAAGATGATTGCCACCAATGACAAGAAGGTCGAAACTTATAACTCCACGGTCGACCAAATCCCGGGCGCGCCCCCGATCCTGAATGGTGTAGACTCGAGGAAGTTCGTGCAGTGGCCGTTCCCGGAGAAAGCAGCTCCAAAACCCATCTCAAAGAAGTTTAGAATGCCGAAACTCCCGAAGTACAATGGGACCTCAGACTCCAACGAGCATGTTACCGCCTATACGTGTGCAGTAAAAGGCAACGACATAAAAGACGACGAGATCGAGTCCGTCTTACTGAAGAAGTTCGGGGAAACACTCTCAAAGGGGGCCATGAATGGTACCATAATCTAGCTCCCAACTCTATAGACTCATTCGCCATGCTGGCAGACTCCTTTATAAAGGCACACATCGGTGCCATAAAAGCAGCAACGAGGAAATCCGACGTATTCAAGATCAGGCAAAGGGAGAACGAAATGCTGCGAGAGTTCGTGTCTCGCTTTCAAACGCAACGAACGGAACAACCCTCGGCATCCGATGACTGGGCGGTATAGGCCTTCACTCAGGGCCTGAACAAGCGGAGTTCTATGGCCTCGCGTCAGCTAAAAGAAAATCTGATCGAATATCCTGTCGTAACCTGGTCGGATGTCCACAACCGATACCAGTCAAAGATCAGGGTCGAGGATGATCAATTGGGAGCCCCTTCGGGCTCAGTATACCCAAACAGGCTCTTAGCAAAAGAGTCGAAGCCAAACAAAGAAAGGTATCAGCCATACACCGAAGACAGGAGAAACGCCCCGAGATGCAACCCGCCTCGCAACGGCTGACCGGTCAACTAAGGGAAAAACCCCCGAGGGTTCATTAACAGAGCCAGATTCAACGCAAACACGGGGCCAACAGTGGCACTAAGCCTATAGGAATACAACTTCAATGTTGACGTTTCAGACATCGTGTTCGCCATCGGCAAAATCAACGACACCAGATGGCCCAGGCCTGTACAGTCGGATCCGTCCCAAAGGAATCATAACTTGATATGCAAATTTCACAACACTCATGGTCACAAAACCGAGGATTGTCACCAGCTACGAGAAGAAGTAGCCAGGTTACTCAACAATGGTCATCTCAGAGAATTCTTGAGTGACCGAGCCAAGAATCAGTTTCGAGGAAGAGAGGCAGCCAAGAAGAATGAAGTAAACGAGCCACGACACGTTATCCACATGATATTAGGAGGGATCGACGCTCCTCAAGAACCCGTGATGAGAAGGACAAAAAGTTCCATCACCAGAGAAAAGCGAACCCGGGGATACGTACCCGAAGATGCCCTCACATTCAGCGAGGAGGACTCCGAGACCCTGTCTCAATCTCATAACGACACACTGGTAATCTCTATCCTCGTAAATACATTTAAGATAAAACGTGTACTCGTGGACCCAGGTAGCTCGGCCAATATTATCAGGTCGAAGGTTGTAGAGCAGCTCGGACTACTAGACCAAATCATGCCCGCCACTCGAGTCCTCAGCGGAGTTAACATGGCAAGCGAGACAACAAAGGGAGAGATCACTCTCCCGGTCAGCGTGGCCGGTGCGACTCAAGACATCAAATTCCATGTCATCGAAGGAGATATGAGGTACAATGCCCTGCTCGGGCGATCGTGGATACACTGAATGAGAGCGGTACAGTCCACCTTCCACCAGATAATGAAATTCTCAACAAAAGACGGGATTAAAACCGTCCACGGGGAGCAACACGCAGCAAGGGAAATGTTCGCGGTGCACAACGCGACACCGACGCCAATATCTCCACTCTCCAGAGAGCCTAAGGACAATCAAACTACATCTTCGGCTAAGCCGAATTGAACACAACGGAGGACCATACTGAGTCCTCGCCACAAACAACAGAGGCGTACCAGACCTCGGAACATCACCAAACGCATCCTGCGATAAGGTATAACCATCTCCCTTTTCAGTTTATATTTCATACTAATCCTTTATACAGGCACTCGATCAAAGAGGTCAAATACGCACGCCCAGCCCGAAGACCCTAAGATTTTAAAGACATCCGTTGCACTCTTTTCCTGCGACCGAGCTATTTGTCCCGAAGAGGGTTTTGTCGGCAAGGTTTTTAACGAGGCAACACCCATATGCTACCTAAGGGGAATCCAACAGGTCCTCAAGGTTTCTTTTTCTATCAACCACGAGCACCGATGGACGCCCTTTCGGAAGATCGTCCGCTCAGAAAAGCCAAGAAACGCCAAATAAGATCCCGATGAGAAAATGTTGTACCGTACCAAACGGTCGAATGAACCGTGTCCGCACAACCGCGCCCCGATAACAGAGGCACATGTACTAGTGTCAAATAATCAAAGAATGCTTTTTGCCAACATGATACATGCTCCAAGGAAAACCCAACATTTTTCGCCAAAATGATGTCTCCATCAGAAAACGTCCCGAATACTCGGAGACTGGCGTCGATAATTCGGAACCCGCATGAACTCAGGGTCGAAACTCCAGACTAATAAGCCCTCAACAAGGCAACACGAAAATTATTAACTATCTCCAAAAAGAAAGCATCTTGAATACTCTGAGACTGGTGCCAAAAAACTCGGCATACGCACGACCTCAGGGTCGGAATATCCAAAGTCGTAAGCCCTCAATGAGGTAATAACGAGCTCACGAGTAATGGCTCTCAAGCCAAAACGAACTCGATGACTCGGAGACTATCGCCAATTGCCATTCAGCAAAAAACCCGAGGACGTAAGACCTTAAGCGGGCAGAATCGGTCTTGTAAAACTTACACAAAACAACAACACAAGCTATAAGACCTTCAAGAAAGGTATGAATCATACTTGCACCAAGTATCAACAAAAACTGTAAGACCTCAAAAAGCATGGAAGTTTTGTAAGACCTTATTACAGGCATAAAATCAATCTCGAAGTTCAGGATATATATCGAATTTGTAAGACCCCTAAAAAGGCATAACCTCGATATAGACGCCTAAACTACTATACTCGGGATCAAAAAATGGCTCCGACCAAACATAAATGACTACAGTCATACAGTTGCACCAGCCAAAATAACGCGACTCGGGGATGCCCGACCATCGCTACAAAATCATAGGCCATTACTTAGAATCTACTTCGAAAAGAACTGCTTAAACAGGCTACCCTCAACAGGCAAAAGAGCTTCGACCATCTCAGCTCCAAATTATAAGGCTTCGAGCTACTAAGCCTATTGAGCCAAACCTTATAAGGTGCTCGAACATCACCGCTAACGACTGGAAATCGAGGTTCTTCGCAAATCGGCGATAGGTCAGGCAAAGTCATTGCAAAAGTCCTTAACTAGAGGAAAATAAAGCCTACATATGCCTAAGGGCAAAGCATAAAAGCCATTGTCTCCAGCCTAACAAGCCTCATGGCCACACATATGCCTAAGGGCAAAGCGTAAGAGCCATTGTCGCCAGCCTAACGATCCTCAGGGCCACACATATGCCTAAGGGCAAAGAGTAAGAGCCATTGTCGCCAGCCTAACGAGCCTCAGGGCCGCACATATACCTAAGGGAAAAGCATAAGAGCCATTGTCACTAGCCTAAGAGCCTCAGGGCCACACATATGCCTAAGGGCAAAGCGTAAGAGCCATTGTCGCCAGCCTAACGAGCCTCAGGGCCACTCATATGCCTAAGGGCAAAGCGTAAGAGCCATTATTGTCAGCCTAACGAGCCTCAAGGCCACACACACGCGCCTAACGGCGAAGCATAAGAGCCATTGTCGCCAGCTCAATACAAATGTAAAACTTGAGGGTCGACTGAGCTCGAGTCGCAGCCCGACTCGGAGACTGGATCCAAAAGAGTTAAAACGTAAGGGCCACCGGCCCATGCAAACATAAAAAGCTTGAGGAATATATGAGCTCGAGTCGAAACCCAACTCAGAGACTCTACACAAAATAGTTGAACAAAAGTATAAGTGCTCAAATGTCTGCTTACACCAGAGGTCGCACCGACCAGGCGTGTAAGAGCCCCCGGGCCCGCCTAATGAGCCCCAGGGCCGTACGACAAATCTGATAATTCTCACTGACTCTTAAACCAGTCCGCCTGGCCATAAGCAAAACAAAAGAGGGTACAGAAGAGCCGCAAAAGGGTTTCTTCTTTTCAGGTACATACGCGGAAAAATACATTCCCCATCTAAAAACACACTCTAAAAGGTACTACATACGGGATGGCAAGGTCTACGTCCCGCCCCTGAGAGCTACACACTATCAGCCTCATCTTCACTCTCCTCGGCATTGGACAGGAGTAACCGAGCATCACACTCGTCTGCCCTCGCTCGTACCAACTCTTCCGAGAGAACAAAACCCCTGACACTAATTTCCTCGAGAACCTTTCTCCGAGATTTGCAACGCGCATATTCTTCGGTCTTCTCCCCATGATCAAGGACCCTTTTCAACTTGGCTTGAGCATCAATAGCGTCCTTCAAATGAAGCGCCATCTCCTGATCGGCCCTAGTACGGTTCAAAACCGCTTCAGCCCGAGCATCAACAATCTCATCCCTAACCTTCGAACATTCGGATTCAAGCTTCGCGATCATATCCGCTTGAACTGAAACGTTCCTACGGGCTAAGAGGAGGTGGACCTCGAGGGCCGAAAGTTTAGCCGATGCATCTTTCTCCTCTGAGGCTTGGACATGCGCCTGAGCTCCTAGCTCGATACATCCATTTCTGATTCTATCGGCCTCACCCCTAAGACGCTCCAAGGCCTCTATCTTCTTTTGCAACTGAGGTAAGCGAAGAGTTAACCTTAGAAGTTAAAAAGCGAAATGCATACTCAACCAGGACGGGAAGTTACCTGCTCCATCAAATAGTTCTCGTAATTCAAGCTCCGATACACCTCACATCACCAGTATGCCAACTTGGTTTCCTTCTCCTCGCAAAGGAGCCTAAGCGATCTACCCTCATGCAGAGCTTTCCGGAGACTAGCTCCATGACGGAGCAGCTCGGACCTAAGCCAGTCAAAGGCCTGCAACATGAAAAACCCAGTAAGAAAGGGAAGACGCAGATTCAGGAGGCCTATGCCGATGATCACCTCAAAGTGAAGTCGGAAGACTTCCTCGAAGACCGAGCACATATCTGTCGATCTAGCCCCCTTGGCCCCGGAAGAATCAACCCCGGTCGAAACACGATCGTTCGAAGGAGCCACCTTTCCAGAACCAGTAACCTCGAGCGCAATAGGCTTGGGCGATGTTTCCGTCTCAACGGCCCGACCCCGTTTCTTCTTTCCACAAGCACCATCTCCCCACAAGTACGTTTCCAGCTTACTATCGACATCCTTTGGCTCGAAAGCCGACAACCCCTCCTCCTCTTTGAAGGGGCACAGCCTCGCCTTCAAGGGCTCCCCGATACCTACGACAGCAAGATTAGCACATAAAAAGGGAAGAATGTCTCTCCAAATAAACAAGGGACAAGGAAAAAGCAATATACACACGCACCATGACATTTTGCCTCCCACCTGCCCCGAGATGCAGCTCGCCACCTACGCTCATCGCAAGTTGAGTGGGTCGCCAGCTTTCGGGCCCAACCAGGCAGGTCGGGAACTTCGCCTGGCGCCCATGAAATCGCTACAGAAAGGAAGGAAACACGATTACGAGACTAGCTTTCAACATGAATGAATTTGAGAAAGCACAAGACGCTCCACTCACGCATATAGTTCCATTCTTCAGGAATGGCATAAGCTCCACATGAATAACGTCGGCCGTTGGGACCCGGATGAACCGACTGGCCCACTCCCGATCTCCGCCTTTATCATCAGCAACAATAAAAGGCGTGGACGAACGGCACCGCAAGTTTAGCAGACCTCGGTGGTAAAAAGGCCCGGTACAGCCTGATGAGATGGCTAAGTGTGAATTCAAGCCCCGCCTTCTCCGTGAAAAACCTCATCATTAACACAATTCGCCAAAACGACGGGTGTACTTGCGCCAAGGTAACCTGATACTTTACTCAAAAGTCGAGCACGACTCTCTCGAGAGGACCTAGTGTGAAGGGATACGTATATACATTCAGGAACCCATCGGCAAGGTCAGCGATACCTTCGTCCGGGGAAAGCACCTGTAGCGCTACCTCCTCCCCCCATCCGCAGTCTCTCCTCACCAACTCAAGGTGCTCTTCCCTTATCAAAGACGTAGTCTTCAAGATAAACTCTTGTGGATCCTGAGCACTGGGAGCGGAACTCTCCTCTCTTTGACAAGCGGACCCCGAAGCAGCAGTCGTAGCCATGGCAAGACTAGAGGCACTAAAGTAGGAACCTGCACAAACACTCTGGTACTAAGGTAACGAAAGGCTTGACGCCGAAATGTAAGGAAATATCTAAAAGGTGGGTCTCCCAAGAGGCGGAAGCAACCCCATATTTACACAGAAACAACAACGGTCTGCCTCCCCGAGATATTACCCGAGAGGTCAATGACTTCGAATTCCACTCATGAGGCAGTATTCGACCTCGAGGACGTCCGTCAACATGAAGTTAGGCTCCAGAAAAGATCCAACACCATTATGGGGACCGAGATAGTAGCTGAACTCGAAGGGTCCCCCCAAGGGGAGGAATCAGAAATTCGAGCTCCGCCTAAAGAGGCTCGGCCTAAGGACACCACCAAAATCAGGGTAACCCGTCGTCTAGGACCCATCTACAGCGTCTTAAAAAGGTTATTTGCCCCGAGTTCAAGGCAAATCTCCGGGCGTCCGAAGCCAACTTAACTTAGACACCGCCCTCAAGAACTTCAAGTCTCAATGTATTATCTCTATGAGACTCACCGCTTCAAGCTCGGTCCGAGGAACAACGGTGGGCTCAAAAGGGAGCCATTTCTATCAAACAAAGCCGAGAAAAATATTCGCGTTCGAGCTAGATGTTGATAATCGTCAGCAGAAGCATACATTCAGGATCCCCGCAAAATTAAAAGGAATATGGCAAACACCAAAGGTAGAAATCAAAAAATATCTTTACATTTATGGAAATTCGCTTACAAACGGCCCTCGAGGGGTCTTTATATATGATTACAAAAGCTTACAAAGGGTTCCTACTCAGAGATAAGGAAACAAAAGGGAATATGCGAAGTGTAAACCTAGTTTATCCTCGAAGGTTCATCTCCGGTAGCAGTATCTCCGAAGCGCCGCCTCCTCGAGCTTGCGTCCTCAAAGGCGATACCTTCGACCACCACCTCCTCTAGGTTGCAGCTCAATCGCTCGGAACAAATGCATTCTTCAAAGGACAGATCGCCAGGCGCAATCAATGCGTTCTTGAAAACCGAATCGACGGCGGCACTGCCATTTTGAAGAACGAGAATCGATGGTGCATTGAATGGCATCAAAAGGACAAGTCCAAGGGACTTCCCGATTGTCACAAAGGCTCACGTCATAGGCTGCGTCACCGATATGACATCAGCATAGGGAACTTAAAGAGTTGGTCGTCAGATTCATTTCCTATCGCTTCGAGCTCGGAAACGCGGAGACTATCTATATTCGGAAAAATTGGAGGGTCCAATTTCCCGTGACTAAAGCATTTCAGAAGATCGCCTCGAAGCCTCGAGGCTACAGAGATGCGCTCGAGTCTTCTCCCTCGGAGCCCGTCGACACCCGGCCTTGAGAGGATGTCGGTCGAGGCTAAAGTAAAAATGGGAGTTCCCAAGATGCGGCTGAGTGTGACAAAGCCTAGCCAGGCTAGTCTGAGCCCTACTCGGGGCGTCATTTCCAGCCGTCCCATCTCCATACCTTTACAGCTAATATATGCTTTATCCTATAAGCTTTTCCCCTCTATACAAAGGGGATGCAGTTTATTTTGTAGGGGACTGATGTTGCTCCAAAGGTTCTACACGAAATATAGGATAACTCTTTGTTTTTCTCTCTAAAACACTCTCTCTCGACATTGTTGTTTTATCTTATTATTTTCAGACTTGTTCCATATTCATTGCTTGTTTATTGCTTATCATTGGCTATAAAGAGCCTCCTTTAATATTATTGCATCTATTAGCCCTTCCCCGATTTCCCCTGATAGCTCGAGCTCGAGCTCGAGACCCGACCTCGAGGCCCAAAATCGACCAGCTCGAGGCCCCGAACGGCTATCTCTCGATTCGATTACTGCTTTTCTTTAGCTCGCGTCTCACCCTCAAACTACACGCACATTGCATCAACTGCTCCACAACTAGCATAAAAATAGATCACATATTTTTAGAGTCCCATCAACAAATTTAATTGTTATTACCGTTTTCACGGTAAACAGTCCTGGAGGAATTTAGGACCTCTAAATCTAGACTGTTCTATACAACCTAAGGTTTTGAAAGGTGAAAATCTAGGCGACAAGCAAATAACATGTAGGACAAGCAAATAGGGACAAACAGTTAGAAGGATCATATCTACCTCAGCATGTATATAGGCAAACAAACAACACATCTATAACACAGATTTTGAAGAAGTTCAGAAATCCTAAGGATATGATATCTAGATGAATTTTACAGATTCAGGATATGCATAAGGAAAGTGGCAGCATCCTAACCAGTTTGCCTAATGGTTTTTATGGCCTGTTAAGCTTAAGCAGTTTAACACAATCAAACGCAGTTTCTAGTTTATATATATAGAGAGACTGATTAACTAAGACTTGCCTAGGCGTGGGATCGTATGCAATCACAATTACAGGAACTATTTGAATAGTTGAAATCGTTTAACCTATGAGCATGCTGATCTAGGTGATACAGGTTATAACATGTATTTTATATCAACTTGTATTTAGAGACATGATGCCTATGTGTGAGGCTGTTTGACCCTTTTTATAGCCAACTATTTATTTAGTCTAAATGGACATGTTCAATGAAATGCAAACATAGTTCCTAAAGCAGGCTATCTAATGCATACATGGGATGACAATTTTTATTTAAAACGGGATCATTGACCTAATGGCAGGATCTCTATGCGATAGTACTTATGCACAAATCATAAGTTGGAATAATTGTACATGATATGCAGTATGCTGAAGCGATAAACGTGCATGCCCTAAATCAGGATGTCTGCGCGCAAGTTTGGCATGGTTTGAATGCAAATAGAATCCTAGAACATGATTTCTAACACAGATTTACACAATGTAAGACCTAGAATAATGTTTTTTACCCAGTTTTACCCACAGTACCATACAACTACCCTCCCATTTCACTAGTCACCCCAATATCTGTTTACAATTAATTATTACATCTCAATGATGGAATTACATAAGTAAAATATAAATTAAGCTATAGGGAGCCTGAAGCAGGCCCAAAGCAAACCCTAGTGTACCAGGCCTTCAGTAGTCTCAAATGCTCGAAGGTTTCATAGCCAATTTCATATCCAGGTGTGTCAGAGTTCCCTAAGGACGTCAAGGATCCTGGGTAGTGCTCATACCCAGACCTTTCTCAAATAATGATTGATTTATGTGCAGTGCGAAAGAGCCGACCCTGATATGCCAGAGTTCAGAGAGATCTCAAGGACCTCTAAGCAGTACACATACCAGTAAGGCAGGACTTAATAACCTAAGAATAAGTGAGAGTGCTTGACATGATTTGAAAAGGTTTTGGTAAACAGTATAGAGAGGAATCTCAGGAGTGAATAGATTTTCTGAAAAACCAGTACTAATTTGGTGGTAAAATAGCTTGAGAAAAGTATGAAAAACACTTTGAAGTCAAAACACAAATCACAGAACAACTATATTCAGAAACACTTGGTGAGCAGGTTCCAAACAAGGAGAGGGGGGTTGGGGACACATAGAACACACCTTAGTGTATAGTGGAACATAGAAGCAAACAGATATACAGAATTACTAATTTAGTTACAAAGGTAGGTGATTGAGACATGGAGTAAAGATGTTGAGAACACATAAACCTCAAACACACAACTAGAGTTGCCTTGAAAGACTAGATGACTTAGCAAAGCAGAGTAGGAAAGGACTTAAATGAACAGAGTAGGCAAAACAACACACAAGCATTCATAACGTAAACATGCTAATCACATATTAAACAAGGCAACATTAGGCATGCTAGATAAACAGTAGACAAGCAAGTAAAGTTGAGACATGCTAATCACATATTGAACAAGGCAACATTAGGCATGCTGGATAAACAGTAAATAGGAGTAGAAAATTAACTCATGACTGATTAACTAAGGCAGTAATGAAACACATAGGGTTTAGATTCTAAAATTTAATCAGAGGAAACTAGTTAGGGAAAGATAACACAAGATGTAAGACAGGTGTTGTGCAATTTCTAGACTTGGTTTACAACCAGCAAGACTAATGAAGATCACAAGTACCAAGAAGAACAGAGAGCTTTTTAGAGTGTAAGAGTAGTAGTGAACTAATGTTCGTGTTTTGAACTGAGAGTAGAGGAGATTATATATAGCAGTTTAGGAGCGGAGCAGAGTAAGGTACACACGAAATCAGCGTAGTCTTCCTTTAATTAAGGACAACTACTCAACGGTTAAAGGATAAGAGTCACTTAGGAAAGAAAATCAAATCAGACCTAAGTAAAGGGTAAACAAACAGGAGCTTAATTAAGGAGATAATCGTGAAGAATTAGTAACATTAGAGGCAATAAGGTAAGAAGAATAATTAAAGTTGTAAACAAGGGAATAAATCAAGAATAAGCACATAAATTTTAACTACGCAAATCAATAAATCAAAAGCCAAAGTAGTACTGATTTAAAGAGAGGAAAAATATAAGTTTTCCACAAATAGACGAGTAAGTTAAATTAATCTTCATAAACACACATAAATTAGCCAAGGAATTGACTCAGAAACCCTAGTAGAGATGAACTAGGGTAAAAGTCACAAGATACTGAGTTAGACTAAGGGGGGAAATCATGAAAGTCAAAGCACAGCACAAACAATGTAACAAGTAGCTCGGAAAGACTCAGAATCGAAGCAAAAACATAAAAAAAATTAGGGCTTTAGCATAAACTTGTTAGGTTAGAAGAAAACTCTTCGAAATCAGTAAAAAACACATAAAAATAGAAGATTAAATACTAAAAATTAGCAAAACGTTTTGAAGAAAGAGATTTTTAGAAAACCCTAGGTTAGGAAAATTGGAAGCCATTCAAAAATCAGAAGATATTTGTAAAATTCTTGTAAAATAAGTTCAATCCATGTCATCTTGTACAAATCAGAGAAGTTCAAGGACGAGATTAGGGTTTCGAAAAAACAACATAGAGATGAAGAGGTAGGCTTAGAAATTCATAGGTTTCAGGCGAAATAGGAAGATCTTACTCGAATTCGAACCGGAACAGCCTGAAACAGGAAAGAAAGGGCCACAGGTGTAAGCGGGCTGATCCTGGTCCCTCGAGGACCTTAGAGATAATGGTACCAGCATAGGAGAGGCCATTAGAGGCCTGGTGGTGGTGAGAAACCACCATGAACGGTAGTAGAAGAGTGACGATGAGGGTGAGTTAGGGTTAAGATTTGAGAGCATTTCAGAGGAGAGGTGAGTGACAGTGGTGAGAGGAGAGGAAATGAGAGGTTGGGGGGGGGGGGGGCGGTCATTAGGGTTTAATTATGGTAGGGGAAATCTGGACCGTTGATCAAAATGATCAACGGCCAAGATTGCTCAGGGTATTGGATCAGGTAAATTCAGATTGGGCCTAGGGGTTTTGGGCTGATTTTTGGTTTAATATTAAGGAGGTTTTGGGCTGGTATTAAAAGGGTTAAGTTTGGAATAAAAGGGCCATTTGTTAAATACCTAGGTATTTGAAAAAAAATTATTTTTTAGAATAATTAACAATGAGAAAAAATAATTTTCATGCACAGGGATACTTTAAAATAGTTATTAAATACTTTAAAAATATATCGGGCTAATTTTTGGTAAAATAATGTAGTATTGTATGCATGGGCTATAATTGCAAAATTATTGCAATTGTAGCCAAAAGATGTAAATCTGGCCATTCATGAAATAATTTGGACTAAATAGGATCATAAATAGTAATATTAAATCAAGAAATGTTTTAAAATATTTGTGATGCAATTTTTTAATTATTTATATGAATAAAATACTGAGATAAATTACTTTTAGAAAATGTAAATATTATGAAAAAATGCTAATTGATGCTAATGTGTAGTATTAAAGGTATATATGCATTTCAAAAATATTATAGGGAAAAATTGGGTATCAACAACTGCCTCTCTTTACCGGGGAAGGATGAAAGAGTTTTCGGATAAAGAAATGATGGCCAATTTTGACCGAATGGGATGTTTTGAAAGATAGAGGCCGGACTCTGGTCTTTGAGCTGCCTACATATCACTGGTTTTACAAGAATCAAGTCATGTGTAGTTCCGGGTCCATCGGCGGAATCTACCGATGAAGTCACTACAAGAATGGACTGGAGATTCCAGGATGGATGAAAGAGTGGTTATAGTGAACGGTCAAGTTTGAGATAGTTGAAGGAACTGGAGTGAGGTCGCTCCTACTAGGATAGTGGTTGCTTACTTGTCACCTGCAAGTAAAGAGATGCTATATGCACTTGTGCGAAAATTTAAACATGATGCAGATTCCCTTTGGACCATGAAAGTTATCTTTGGACGGTTAAGGATAATGTCCTGGGCCATGAATTATTCGGTGAGGGATTCGCACGCCATGAAATGATGTTCTCGGGCCATGAAGATGGTACCTCCGAACCATGACGCCTTTGAATAATGATTATTGAAATTTGAGAGATCCTCAGGACATGGCATGATGTCTTCTGGCTATGAAGATGATGCCTTTAGACTATGACGCCTTTGGACAGACTAACGATATTTCAACCCATGAAATGCAATAATATGATGCTAAGTGAACAAGATAAAGCTTAGTCTTTGAGGGTAGAGCTTAGCCCAAAAAAGGAGCAAATAGATAGTGCCGGAATAGAGCAACATTCATGCAAGGAGGGACAGTGCTTAGTCCCATGCAAATGGAGGCAGGGATTAGCCTCACGCAAATATGGAGGCAGAGATTATACTCATGCAAATATGGAGGCAGGGATTAGCCTCATGAAAATATGGAGGCAGGGATTAGCCACGTGCGGGTATGGAGGCAGGGATTAGCCTCATGCAGGTATGGAGGCAGGTATTAGCCTCATGCAAATATGGAGGTAGGGATTAGCCTCGTGCAGATATGGAGGCAGGGATTAGCCTCATGCAAATATGGAGGCAGGGATTAGCCTCATACAAATGTGGAGGCATGGGCTAGCCTCATGCAAATATGGAGGCAGGGATAAGCCTCGTGCAAATATGGAGGCAGGGATTAGCTTCATGCAAATATGGAGGCAAGGATTAGCCTCGTGCAGATATGGAGGAAGGGATTAGCCTCGTGCAGATATGGAGGCAGAGATTAGCCTCATGCAAATACGGAGGCTGGGATTAGCCTCATGTAAATATGGAGGCAGGGATTAGCCTCATGCAAATATGGAGGCAGGGATTAGCCTCATGCAGGATGCGGGATAGGGCTTAGTCCCATTCAAAGAACAAATAGCAAATAAGGGTAGAATGTTTCTTAGCTGGGGATACATTCAATGTCTGGTGGCCTGTTCGATAGTGACTTTGCTTCGTATATATATGTTTGTGAATGCTATCGCTACGTCAGATGTTCCTGCGCTCAAAGAAAAAGATGTGCCTGCGCTCAAAGAAAAATAGTAAGTTCCGTAAGGGGAGGTTGGTTCGTGCCTTTGTCTGCTGGCCTTGCTATGCTCCGTTTTGGAAGCCTCATTTGAATTTCCCTTGGTAACACCTAAGTGTTATGAAAATAGAGTTTTCGAAAATATGCAATTATTTATAAAAATAGAGTTATTTAGAAACATATTGAAATATCAAGTAATTTTAGATGAACTAGTGACTGTAATATATTTCAGAGACTGCAGCTTTCTTATGTTAGAATTTTGAGGGTCCTCCTCAAAATTCTGCCCCATTTTAGTAGATGATCCTTTGGATGTTTTCGAGTAACGAGACTTATTAAACCTCCTCCGAATTTTGAGAATCCTTCTCAAAGTTCTGCCCCAGTTTCTTAACCGATTCCGATCGTCTAGCATATGTTGGCGTTCGGCAGCACTTGCTCCGAAATTTTGAGGGTCCTCCTCAAAATTCTTCCCCAGTTTCTGATCTTAGGGAGAAATGGAAATTTTATTATGATATGACTGAACTCACAGGGCTGCCTACGTATCCCCTCTTAAACGGGTATCAGGTCAAGCATAGTTCAATTACATCAAATGAGGAAATGCAAATAGTCTAAGCATAGTATCTCTTGACTACGTCTGAATTGATTTGTTTTGGCCTGACTTCTCCGTCCATTTCTACAAGTATGAGGACTCCTCCTGTTAGCACCCGGTGAACCATGTAAGGACCTTGCCAGTTGGGAGAGATTTTCCCTTAGGCTTCATCTTGATGTGAGAAGATCTTCTTCAGCACCAGCTATCCTGGTGCAAATTGTCTTGGTTTGACTCTTTTGTTGAAAGCTCTGGACATTCTGTTTTGATAAAGCTGACCATGACATACTGCGTTCATTCTTTTTCCGTCTATAAGGGCCAATTGCTAATAGCGACTCCTTGTCCATTCTGCATTGCTGAGTTTAGCTTCCTGTATGATTCTTAAAGAAGGAATCTCTACCTCGGCTGGGATAACAACTTTGGTACCGTAAACCACCATGTAGGGAGTTGCCCGGGTTGATGTGCGAACCGTAGTGCGGTATCCCAATAGAGCAAAAGGTAGGTTCTCGTGCCATTGCTTGTGGTTTTCTACCATCTTCCTTAGTATCTTCTTCATATTTTTGTTGGCGGCTTCTACGACTCCATTCATCTGAGGTCTATAGGCTGTAGAATTCTTGTGCTTGATTTTGAAAGTTTCACACATGGCTTCATCAGATCACTGTTGAGATTGGCGGCATTGTCAGTGACAATAGACTCGAAAACTCCGAATCAGCAAACAATACGGTCATTGACAAAGTCTGCGACGACTTTCTTGGTTACAACTTTCTAAGATGCAGCCACTTTGTGAAGTAATCAATGGCTACCAGAATAAACCTGTGCCCGTTTGAAGCGGTGGTCTCGATAGGACCGATGACATCCATTTCCCAGGCTGCAAATGGCCAAGGTGAGCTTGTTGCATTGAGCTTATTTGGCAACACTTTTATCATATCGGCATGCACTTGACATTGGTAACATTTGCAGACATACTGGACGTAGTCTGTCTCCATAGTCATCCAAAAGTAACCGACCCTAAGTATCTTTTTGGCCAAGACAAAACCATTCATATACGGGCTGCAGGTCCCCGCATGTATATCCTCAAGTAGTTTAGAAGCTTCTTTTGCGTCGACACATCTTAGCAATCCCAAATCAGGAGTTCTTCGGTACAAGTTTCCTCCGCTGTGGAAGAAGTGATTGGACAATCTTCGGAGTGTGCGTTTTTGAATGTGGTTCGCACACTCCGGGTATTCTCCTTTCGCCAAATATTTCTTGATGTCATGGAACCAAGGCTTCCCGTGTGTTTATTCTTCGATGTTGGCACAATACGGCGGTTGGTTATGAATTCTCACTTGGATGGGATCGATGAAATTCTTGTCCGGATGTTGTATCATAGATGACAAGGTGGACAAAGCATCGGCAAACTCATTCTAAATTCTAGGAACATGCCGAAACTCTATCTTCGTGAACCTTTTTTCTCAATTCATGCACATGGTGCAGATATAGAAATATCTTGGAATTCTTGGTGGCCCACTCTCCTTGTACCTGGTGCACAAGCAAATCTGAATCACCAATTACCAGAAGCTCCTAAATGTTCATGTCGATTGCCATGTTGAGTCCTAGTATGCAGGCTTCATACTCTTCCATGTTGTTGGTGCAGGGGAATTTGAGTTTAGCAGATACCGGATAATGTTGACCCGTTTCTGATACCAAAACTGCTCCAATGCCCACTCCTTAGAAATTCGCAGCTCCATCGAAGAACATCCTCCAACCGTCGTATGCTTCAGTTATGCCCTCTCCTACCAATGACACCTCTTCATCAGGAAAATACGTTTTCAAGGGTTTGTATTCTCCTCTCACCGGATTTTCAGCAAGATAATCTGCCAATGCTTGTCCTTTGACCGCCTTTTGAGTTACATAGACGATATCGAACTCACTCAACAGTACCTACCACTTGGCTGACTTTCCAGTCGGCATGGGTTTCTGAAATATATACTTCAAAGGGTCCATCCTGGATATGAGGTAGGTGGTATAGGCATGGAAGTAATGCCTCAACATCTGGGCCGTCCATGTCAAAGCACAGTAAGTGCGTTCCAGCAGAGAGTACCGTGCTTCGTAAGGTGTGAACTTCTTACTCAAGTAGTATATGGCTTGCTCCTTTCTCCCTGTCTCGTCATGTTGTCCCATAACACATCCGAAGGCTCCATCCAATACAGATAGATAAAGTATCAAAGGTCATCCTGGCTCTGGTGGGACCAAGACTGGTGGTGTGGACATGTAATCCTTGATTTTGTCAAAAGCTTTCTGATAATCCTCGGTCCAGCTTGTTTCGGCATCTTTCCTCAGCATCTTGAAGATGGGTTCCCATATGACTGTGGATTGCACTATGAAGCGACTGATATAGTTGAGACGTCCTAGGAAGCTCATCACGTCCTTTTTGCTCATAGGTGGTGGTAACTCCTGAATAGCCTTAACTTTAGACGGGTCCAGCTCGATCCCTCGATGACTGACAATGAATCCCAGTAACTTTCTTGTGGGAACCCCGAATGCACACTTTGCGGGGTTCAATTTTAAGTTGTACCTCCTTAACCGGTCAAAGAACTTTCTCAAGTTCGCTATGTGATCCGCGACCCTCTTGGATTTGATAATGACATCGTCCACATACACCTCTATTTCTTTGTGTATCATATCATGAAAGATGGTTGTCATGGCCCTCATGAAAGTAGCCCCAGCATTCTTTAGACCAGATGGCATCATCTTGTAGCAGTATACCCTCCCATGGTGTAATAGAAGCTGTTTTCTCTCTGTCTTCTTCAACTATCCAGATCAGGTGATAACCTGCGAAGCAATCTACAAAGGATTGGAGTTCATGCTTAGCATAATTGTCAATCAGGATGTGTATGTTTGGCAGTGGAAAGTTGTCCTTGGGACTTGCTCTGTTTAAATCTCGATAGTCAACACATACTCTGACTTTCCCATCTTTCTTCGGAACTGGCACACTGTTGGCTAACCAGGTTGGGTACCCAACCACCTTGAGAACTTTGGCTTTGACCTACTTAGTAACTTCCTCCTTGATTTTCAGGCTCATATCTGGTTTGAATTTTTTGAGTTTCTGCTTTACTAGCGGACACATGGGATTAATCGGCAACTTGTGAGCCACTATGGACGTGCTTAAACCGGTCATGTCATAATATGACCATGCAAAAATGTCCTCATATTCCTTTAAGAAATGAATGTACTCCTCTTTCTCAGTCGCTGATAAGTGAATGCTGATACGAGTCTCCTTGACGATCTCGGCGTCCCCCAAATTTACTGCTTCGCTTTCGTCCAGGTTGGACGTAGGCTTATTCCCAAAGTTTTCAACCTCCCTAACAACTTCCTCGGGTATTTCATCTTCTTTATCTGAATCACTACCCTCATATTGTGTTGCCTCATTGCATGTCACAATCACCAATTCATCAGGAAAAATAATGATAACGTTGTAGAAAGAAAAAGTGTAGAAAAAATAATGAATAATATAGAGCAATGCATTTGATTACAACTGAAAAACATCCAGACAAGTACGGCTTGATGAATCGAGCATTTATTTTGAAACAAGTAAGTATTTAGAACCAAATACTGAAAATCGTAAATGCCCAGAATGGCTATAGAAATAAAATCTGCCAAGCTACACATATTGCAGAAATATAAATTAAGCGTCCTAATTTGGGAACCTCGTTGTGCCCAGGGTAGGCCTAGCGACAAATAAATTTGGAGAAATATGGTGCCAATAATTGCCTCATTTCATTAATGTAAAAATAAACACCCAAAACAACACTAAATAAATAATGTTGCTAATGGCACTTGGCCTTATTATATTTAAAATGGAAAGCAAGTAAATCTAATCTACTTGGTCCTAGAAGGACCCTCTCCAGACCGGATGCTTTTGTCGATCAATTCCCCCCAGTTCATGCAGGTTCAGCAGTAAGAATTCCCTTGCCAAATGTCCTCTTTCGTTTCCCTCGGCGTTCTGGAAATCGGTGACTCTCTTCCTCATTTTCTGCAAAACAAAATATAGTTAGGCCTTTTCCCCTTCCAGGTTCGTCTATTTATACAGTACTGACTAGAATATTGGCAATTATTTCTCAAAATTAATGCACACAATCGTGGTTACGTCCGTTGGGATTGTAGAAAACCCGATTTACTTTTGGACGAGGCTTGTCTTAAAGGGTTATTATGCGGACAACATATTAACCCGGCTAGGTTTGACCATGATGCATGTACAAATAATCAAAGTAAGGCTGCTATAGAGGTCTAGACTGGGACCCTTGATAACTAGGGATTCTAGTTTATTTTATGCTCCTTTTTGCTTAAGTTTTGGATTAGAAATGTATACAAGTAATCCCAAAAGCTTACATGTTGTGCTTGTTTGCAGTGTTTGGTCATAAAAGTGATAAGAAGTCAAAACCAGCTCAAAAAGGAGTGAAACCTGCAAATGTGCCAAGAACAAGTCAAAGCATCGCTGCAACATAAAATCCACTACGGCTGCAACAGACCCACCGCGGCCGCAGTCGATTTAGTTAGGTCCGCGGTAGCAAAGATCAGAAAGGATGCTATTTTGGGAGCTCAAGCAATGCAGGACGCGGTTGATTCTTCGCGGCCGCCTCATCGCGGCCGCACTCCATTTGTTGCGGCCCGCAGAGAAGGGATTCAGAGAATGTGAAGTTTGGAAGATTCAAGACATCGTGGCCGCATTCCATTTAGTGCGGTCCACGGTGAAGCCATCGCGGCCGTGGTCCATTTATTGCGGTCCTGGTGGCTGGACTCATAGAACATAAAATTGAAGCTAAAAGCCCCATCGCGGCCGCGCTCTATTTCTTGCGGACCACGATACCTCCGTCAGGGATATTTTTGTCCAGAAAATTCGACCTTGCATAAATATTTCTTTTTCATATTTTTAGGGTATCTTTATCATAGTTGAGCACGTGAACGGCGGTTTTAGTCTATTTTGAGTAATTTTATAGCCAATTTAACATTGAATCTTCAAATCTTAGCTTGTAGTTATATTTTATGAGTTGTTCTTCATCTAAATATCTGATTTCTTCCGTTATTATGAGTAGCTAGACCCATTAGCTAGGTTGTGGCTCAACCCTAGTGTGGGTATTTGATAGGTATTTTGTTTTAGGGCTTAGATGTTTATGGGTGGTTGATATTTGGACTTATTTGTGTTTTCCATGTTGAATTAGTGGTTGCAAACACTAATTTGTGCCTTTTTTGACTTGGGCTCTTCTTGAAAAAGAGAGCTTGAGTCTAGGAAAATCAGTCCAACAAGGAATTGGGGAGTATTCAAGAGATTGATAGCCCCAATTAAAGGGTCAAATCTAGAGATAGTAACACCCGACTTGAGCCTATGTTGCTTGCACAATTTTAACACCCAATTGGTCTTGAGAAAGTCAATTAGGGCAAAGTCACTCAAGCTACCAAGAGGTATAGAGTGAGCAGTGTCGTGCATTGGCTATATCGTGATCCCAAACATAACAACTTTGCCTTAGGCTTTAGAACCCGTCAAGTATTCACCTAGGAGAAAGTCACTTCCCTAGTGCCTCGTTAACCATTTAGAAAACCTTACAAGCATTCATATTTAGCTTAATTTCACACATCATTAGCATAAAATTAGAAATAACAAACAAACAATTATGATTGGAAGTGTAATCAAGAGCACTACACACTGCTAGATTAGATAGAAATCCAAATCCCAATCATTCTAGCTCATTGAGGATTCGATCCCGACCTTCTCGGGTAAAAGCTGCTTTGACCGCTCTCGCCACTCTGTAGTGGTGTAGGGTTAGACCCCATCACTTATTGGCGCTGTTGCCGGGGAGCTAACGATTTTGGCTATCTATCTAAATAGTTTTGTATATTGTTTTTCTTTTCTTCTATGATACTAATTTGTGTGTGACGCCAATTCAGGTACAAAATGGCGGCAAACAACAACAATGACCCTCTTGGAAACGTGATCCCGAGGGAGGAGTTTTATGATAACAGTGAAGATGCGGTACCTCTAGTACCTCAAGGATGCCGCCAGGACAATGATAATATTCCAGACCCTCCCCCGCCACTTCCCAGAGCTGTACCTCGTGTGCTTCCCAACCAAGGATATGCTAGTGCAATTGTCCCACCCCAGATCCGGGTGGGCAATTTTCAAATTACTAACGTGATGTTGACATTGTTGGAGCAGAGAGGTTATTTCACGGGTGCTCTCCATCAAAATGCTTACAAGCACCTTAAAGGATTTGTTGATACATGTTGGGGGAGCAAGCAAACGAATGTGTCCGAGGATGCCTTGCGGTTGAGATTATTCCCTTTCTCTCTTCGAGGGAAAGCATTGGATTGGCTGGAGAGACTCCCCAACCACTCCATCCATACATGGGATAAGTTGGCAGATAAACTCATTGCAAAGTTTTTCTCGCCGGGTCACTTGGCAACCTTGAGGGATGAAATCTTAGCTTTCAAACAGGAGCCCAACGAACCACTGCATGAGATATGGGAGAGATATCGGACTACGTTAAAGGAATGCCCACATAATGATATGACTGAGGCAATGATACATTAGACATTCTACCGAGGCATTAACACAACAAATCAGTGCAGAGTGAACCAGCTAGCTGGGGGCAATTTCATGAACACACCGTATGATCAAGCTTGTGAGATACTGGATGAGATGGCTGACACGTCTTCCGCTTGGCAAAGTTCAGAAAATGTGCCACAGGGTGATCCCACGGTCATTCCCTTGCACAAAGAGCTCCATGATCAAGGGCAGGCAATAGCGAAACTAACAACAGCAATGAACCAGCTAGCAAAGACATAGTTACAACAGGTTCAAACTCCACGACAATTAAATGCTATGGAGGGTGATAACATGTTAGTGAACAAAAGAAGACAAAGAGGCCAACAGAACCAAGGGAGTTCAGATCAATATGACCAAGATAGTGGTGGGTTCCAAGATGATGGGTACGATGAGCCGAATGAAGAAGTGCAATACGTGAACAACTATCAAGGCAAAAAAGGGGAAATTCTTCTAACCAACAACAACAATGGAGATCCCAAGGCAATTGGGGAAATCAACAACAACAAGGGAACAATAATTGGGGGAACAACAACCAAAATCCAAATTGGGGCAACCAGAATAATAATCAGAACAATCAGGGTAATTGGGGTGGCAACAACAACAACTGGGGTGGAAACAACAATTAGGGTGGTAGGAACAATAGCAATCAGGGAAATCAGGGGCAAGGCTTTAAAATTCCCCCGATGTATCAACAATCGAACAATCCACCCCCATTTCCATCCCAAGGTCCTAGTTCATCCAACAATGAAATGGGGAGAATCAAAATGATGTTTGAACAGATGATGAAAAAGAACGCTGACTCTCATGTTCAGTTGGCATCCCACAGTACTTCAATCAGAAACTTGGAGGTTCAATTAGGCCACATCTCACAATCCTTGAATACTCTCCCTAAGGGGGCTCTACCTAGTGATACGGTAGTCAACCCGAAGGGTGGGAACAATATCGGGCATGCAATGGCCGTAACTACAAGAAGTGGACGAGGCGGTGATGTGAATGCCTCCAAACCAAAAGAAATTTTGAGTGATGAAGTTGAGTTGCAAGAGGATGAGATCCTTTGGTGGTTGAGTATGTGATTTAAGAGAAATTGAATGAAGAAGTGAGGATTGATATCCAAGATAACGAGGTGGAAACTCAGAATGACGTGAATCCGTCTTGGGAACACGTAATAGACATGCCGGAAACGGTTGTGCCTAAAGCCAAGGCACCTTTGCCAAGGTCACCTCCGCCTTACTCTCAAAGGCTCGCGAAGCAGAAAAATGAGAACCAGTTTAAGAAATTTATTGACACGATGAAGAGCTTATCCATTAATGTGCCTTTGGTGGAGGCTCTAGAGCAAATGCCGGGTTACGCCAAATTCATAGAAGACTTGGTGACAAAGAAAAGATCCATGGAATGTGAAACTATCAAGATGACCCACCAAGTTAGTGCAATAGTGCACTCAATGGCTCCAAAGCTAGAAGATCCCGGTGCTTTCACCATTCCTTGCACCATTGAGAGTGCAGACTTTGCAAAAGCTCTATGTGATTTGGGGGCAAGTATCAACTTGATGCTCTACTCAGTGGTCAAGACTTTGGGTATTGGGTAACCGAGGCCGATGTCCATGAGATTACAATTGGTGGATAGAACAATGAAGAGGCCATTGGGTATAATTGATGATGTTCTTGTCCGGGTGGAAAAATTTATCTTGCTGGCTGATTTTGTGATTCTCGACTGTGAGGTCGATTTTGAGGTGCCTATAATCTTGGGAAGACCTTTCCTTGCAACTGGGAAGGCCTTAGTAGATGTGGAAGCAGGGGAACACACCTTCCGGGTGGGTGATGAAAAAGTGGTCTTTCATGTGTGTATGTCAATGAAGCAGCTCAACTGTACTGAAGTGTGCTCGTTCGTGGATCTTGTCACGGCAGTGATAATTGATGATACTAGTGCAAGGATAGACCCTCTAGAGGCGGTATTGTTGAATCTTTATGTAAATGAAGATGAAGGCCGGGTGGAGTGTGTTAATGCTTTACATGGAACGGGCTCTTACTCTTATGAGCCTCGGAAGCTCTCTTTAGATCATGAGAATAGGAAGACTCCACCAACAAAGCCCTCAATCGAGGAACCTCCCTTGTTGGAGTTGAAGTCGTTGCCTCCACACCTTAGGTATGAATTCTTAGGCCCTAGTTCAAATTTGCCAGTTATTCTTTCCTCTTGTCTTACTAACATGCAGGTAGATGCCACATTGGCGGTGCTCCAAAAATGGAAGAAGGCAATTGTATGGACTTTAGCTGATATTCAGGGGATAAGACCCGCCTTTTGTATGCACAAGATTATTCTTGAAGATGATGCAAAGCCCTCCTTGGAACATCAAAGGAGGTTGAATGTGGCAATGTAAGAAGATGTAACAAAGGAGGTGATCGTATTCTTGAACAACATTTGTTCTATGGGTGTACAATATGTTCAATGATTTTTTAATCCTAGTGCCTGCATCCAAAGAAAAATCGTGAGTTTTGTAAAGGGGAAGGTTAGTTCGCATCCTTGCTGGCTTTGCTTGACTCATTCGGCTTTTAACTGGTGATATTGTCTATATCATTGGAGTAGCGTTGCTAAACAAAGCAGTTTCAATAATAAACATGCATTATTTTGTAAGAGTATGACATAAATGTATAATTAAACCAGCTTTTAGATGAACCGACGACTGTGACGTGGTTCGAGACATTGCAACCTCTCTTGCTACGGAATTTTGAGGGTCCTCCTCAAAATTCTGCCCCAGTTTGATGGGTTAACGCCTCTGACTGTTGCTCGTACGGTGATCGGCTGAAATTACTTCGAAATTTTGAGGGTCCTCCTCAAAATTCTGCCCCAGTTTCCAACTTCGGGGGAAAATGAAAATTTTATTGGATTGTGACTGAACCCATAGGGCTGCCTATGTATCCCCTATAATACGGGAATCAGGTCAGGCGTAGTTCAATTTACATCATATAAGGAAAGCATAAGGACTACACATAGTAGCGTGTACGCGGTGAAATCAGAGGGCCTGATTTCCCACTATTAAGCCATCTCGGGGAAGTGCCTCGAGACCCCGATGACATGAAGCCACAACTTAGTCCTCTCCCTCGGGGCTTGTTAAGGCCCGATTTGAGGCCAGACGGAGGTCGAGGCCAGGACAAAAAGGGGAAGCTCCCAAGACACGCGGCTAAGTCTGAAAGGGCCGGCCTATCCAGAGCCTACGCTGAGGCATCGCATCAAGCCATCCCATCTCCGTATTTTGTAATTAAATACACATGTATTTGTAACTGAGTTCCCCTCCTATATAAAGGGGACTCACCCTACCTTGTAAGGGATTGATGTTGCTCCAACAATTCTACCAAGTGCAATAATATCTTTCTCTCTCTCTTCTTACTAAAACTTATTGACTCTCACTGATACTGAGGATACCTCGATATCCTTTGCCTCCATATGTGTTCTTCATTTTATATGTGTTCTTCATCGTACAACTCAGTTTCGATTATAAATAGCTTCGTTTGATTATATCTCTAGTTGTTATACTACTCTCGATTGTCCCCGATAGCCTGAGCTCGACCTCAAAGTCCCCATCGGCCAAGCTTACATCTGGGTAGCAGGCCCTTCGGTTCTATCATTATCTCGTTTTAGCTCATGCTCCACCGTTAAATTTTATAATACTAGCGTCATCTGCTCTAACAACTAGCTTGAGAATAGATCACATATTTTTAGAGTCCCATTTCATAAATTTAATTGTCGTTACCATTTTCATGGTAAACAGTTTAGCGCCCACCGTGGGACTAAAAACAATAGTGATTATTTTCTTGCTAGTTTCATTACACAAATGCATATCATCTTTCACACAATTTCTTGTCCAAGATCCTTTGATTTCAGGTAAAAATGTCCAGCTCAGTGAACAGAGTGGAGAACGGCCGCCTCAAAGGTCACGAGGAAAATGGTGTAGCTATCCCGGCCGTTGGAGCACCACTACAGGATCCCGATAACACACCCGGACCAATACTAGCGGACGCGGACTCACAGGACGCACAGCAAGTCAACGAAAATTCTCACACCAACAGAAGCGCACGACACAGTGACCGACAGGAGGTTCAAAAAACCCCGGCCCGGGAAGAACATGAAGTTAATTTTCGCGATATTTTCGAAATGTTGCAGGCACAACAACTAGCCATTGCTCAGTTGCAAAGCCATCCGAGGGCCCCCAGCGTAACAACACCGGAGACAGCTTCCCTCGACGAGTGCACCACTGCTCATGCATGCACGAAGAAAAGCAGCGACTTTCAAGATGACCCCGCCGCAGAAACATACGCCGATGTCATCGAAGCAGCAGCGGCGGAAACCGACAAGTCGAAGGCCGAACAAAGAAAGGAAGAAACACCACAAGAAGTCGCATCTTGCTCCCTGGTAGGACGAATGAGATCGCATCCGGCTTCGGATAAACAGACAAACCTGGCCTTTGCTTGGGCTTAAACAGAGCGTACCCGCCGACCCCAGGTCGTTTCAAACGACGTTTAGCCAGATACCCATCCGAGACTTGGCCATGCGTCCGTACCCAGCACTGGCCACTAATCGGGGCCATGAGCGGCCATCCAGAAACCTCTGCAGAAACAGCACACCCAAGCAGGCCTTCCATGAAGAAACTAATGCCAAACAGATTGAGATACCGTCCATGCACCGCTAATGGGAGGAACGCCTCAAGATCCAACCTATCTTGCAACGGTAGGGGAGTAGTTCGAGGACGACGTCCCCGGGGAACCTCTAGTGGAACCAGATCCGGTGAGGCACAGCCAGCAGACGAAGCTCATCCAGCAGAGTGTGGGCTCAACATTGTTATGCCAAATATTGTAGTCACCATAAGCGAAACCAGGAACGCTGAGCGACTAAGGCCTACTCGACCAAGGCCCCTTCGAAAGAACCACAACCCGACGCGGAATCCGCAGGACGCAAGCGGCAGTGGGGCCACGAATGACTCCCGTCCCGAAAGTATGACAACCGTGCTACTCAGTCAAAATCGCCGACGAGTACTATCAAACGGTCAAGCTCAAATCTGGCCCCGAGGAAAGAAGACTACCGGGAAGGATGAAGTAAACAAGCCGCGACGTATCACCACGACAATGGAGGAGCGGCGACGCCCTCCGAGAACTCATAACATGGAAAGCAAAAATACTCGCCACCGGGACAAAGACAGATCCAGGGAAATATCTTGCATCCGGGGGAAAGGGTGCCACGACTCCACCCCAGCGTCGCGTCAGCACATTGGTAAACCTCACCCTCATCCGCTTAATCATAAAATAAATCATGTGTTCATAGATTCAGGAAGTTCGGTCACCCACAACGACGGTATCGGACCAAAGGTCAACAAGGCAGTCCGCATTAATGAACCAGATCGCCCCCACATCTCGAATCCTTGGTGAACTCCAGATGACAAGTTGCCGAAAAGACCGTTCTCTCAATATAGCCTGCCTGAGTCCGAGCTGGGACCTCGAGCTTTACACCATCAAAGGAAGCGCAAAGTATAAACGTTTTATTCAGACGACCACCGACGCTCTACCTGAAGGCATCGATGGTCCCATCTCGACAAAGGAGCGAGATTCCTCGCAAAGGGAAGAACTAGAATAAGCCGACAGGGACACACCGAGTCCCGGAACATCGCCTACACACCCCGCGGTAAGACTATTCGCACTACCCGAATGTGTTTTCTTTTTACTTACCTGAATGTAGACAGCTGGTTAGGATATTCGGAGGTTCTCAAGACTCTACCCGGAGATTCCTAGGCCCCATATAGGCGACCATCGTGTTTTCTCACTTCAGCCGAGCTTCCGCCCCGAAAGGAACCTTGTCAACAAGATTATTTGGCGGAACAACATACCATAAGAAGGTTCGATGATGTCACGGGCTTTATTCCGATAGCCCAACAACTAACGATGGTTTGCCTCTAAGAGCATTCCCCCTCAGAAGGACCCAGATACAGTGGACTAGACCCCTATCAGGAATTATATGCTGGGACAAAACGGTTCGAGAAGCCGTGCACGCACGGGTCGAGTTCACAATGGCTAAACAATGTACATCTATACCAAGCAATAAAAGGATATTTTCTCGGCATTTATTCTCCGGACAAAGAAATATCAAGTGTATCCCCGGCAGGGGGCCCCTCCACCGAATGCATTCCGAAATACTCGGAGACTCGATGCCTACAACTAGGCACTCGCGCGATCTCAGGATCGAAACTCCGGGCTCATAAAGCCCCTACCAGGAAACTCTGAGCTCAAAAGAAGCGGTCTTCACGCTTAAACAACTTGATGACTCGGAGGCTGTCATCAATCACAATACGCTGGAAAATCTGAAACTATAAGACCCTTAACGGGCAGACTCGGCATAACCAAGTCCATTCTACATCACCCAAAGAACTGTTAGACCTCAATAGGCATGACAAACTGTAAGACCTCAACAGGCATGACAAACTGTAAGACCTCAACAGGCATGACAAACTGTAAGACCTCAACAGGCATGAAAATCCTGAAGTTTAGGCTATACGTCGCATTTGTAAGAATCCCAAAAGGGCATACCCTCGATGTAGACGCCTAAACTATCATTGGGGATCAAAAATGGCTACGGCCAAATGCACATGACTACGGTCAAAATGGCTGATACAACCAAAATAACATGACTCGGGGATGCCGAACGTCGCCAAAAAAAAATCGCAGGCCACTACTTTGAATATACTTCGAAAAGAACCGGTTAAAACAGGCTTCCCTCAACAGGCAAACAACGGGCTATGAACCTTCCGAGGTGCTCGAATGCCGATAACGACTTCAAATCGAGGTTCTTTTAGAATCGACGACGGGTCAGGCAAAAATCTTTCAAAAGACCTTAACGAGCGAAAAACAAAGCCTAAAAAAAGCCCACGGGAAAAAACAACGTAAGAGCCATTATCGCCAGCTAAGCAAGCCTACGGGCTACATATCAAAAGGTCTCTACGACCAAAAAAGCGTAAGAGCCATTGTCGCCAGCCAAAATTGACAACTTGAGGATTAAAGTGAGCTCGAGTCGTAACCCGATTCGGAGACCGGATCCAAAATAGTTAACTAAGCAACCCCCCGGGCCACATATGGAAAGGTCTCAACGACCAAAATAGCATGCAAAGCACTACCACCGTTCGGGAAATCGAAGGCGCTTAAGGGTCAATTATAGCTTGAATCGCAAAGCGACTCGGAGAATGGACCCACAATAAGCACAAAACTACAGTATGCCTAAGGGCACGACATAAACACCATGATCGCCAGTCGAGTGAGCCTCCGGGTCACCCGCCTATAAGGTCACTTCGACCCGAGGCAAAGAAGGCCACCATCACCCGCCCGTGCGGGCAGGGAAGAGCTTAAGGATCAATTACAGCTCGAATCACAAAGCGACTCGGGGACTGGACCCATAATAAGCACAAAACTACAACATGCCTAAGGGCACGGCATAAGTGCCGCTGTCGCCGTCCGAGTGAAGCCTCAGGGCTACCCACCTATAAGGTCATTTCGACCCAAAGCATGAAAGGCCATCGCCTTCCGCCCATACAGGCAGGAAAAAAACTTCAGGGTCAATTAAAGCTCGAATAGCAACGCGACTCGGAGACTGGACCCAAAATAAGTTGAAATAACCAAACGCCCAAAGGCGAGAAATAAAAACCGTCGTCGCCAACTCAGACGAGCGCCAAACTCGAGGGTAAATTTAGCTCGAGTTAGATCTCGACTCGGAGACTGAACCCAACAACAGTTAAAACATACAAGCTTCAGGGCGAGTCTGGAATCGAATCGACCCAATTGAAATTTCAACAAGCAGAAATACAGAAGATATAAGTTGCGGGGTTTCCCGTCTTATTGCTACGTGCTGACGACAAGGCGCAGCCCCAACCTGCATAGAATATTGAAAACTATATATACACAACAAAGAAGGCGAGAAACGATCAATCCGCTTTTTTCCGGCAGTCATAGCCCAGCGGTCTCCTCCTCGTTATCCTCGGCATCGAAAAACAGGAATTTGGCATCATGCTCCCCTCCGTTGGCTTGCTCGATGTCCCTCGAGAGATCAAAGCCCCTGGCATGAATCTCCTCAAAGATTTCTCTTCGGGATCTACAACGGACATATTCCTCGATCCTCTTCTCCCGATCGAAAGCTTGCTTCAGCTCGGCTTGAGCATCCGTGGCGTCCTTCATACAGATCGCCATCTCCTGATCAGCGTCGATTCGGCTTAGCATCGCCTTAGCCCGGGCGTCAATTATCTCTGCCCTGGTCGTCGAAAGTTTAGATTCGAATTTCTCGATCATATCTGTTTGGACTTTGGCATTATCTCAAGCCAAGCGGAGTTGGACTTCGAAGGCGGGGACCTTGGCCAATGCATTTGCCTCCTCTAAAGCATGAGCTTGCACCTGAGCCCTTAGCTCACCACAAGCAGTTCTGGCGCGGTCGATATCGCCCTTAAGGTACTCCATACCCTCTGCCTTTTTTTGCAGATGATATAACAAAGAGGGGCATTAACCTAAAGAGGCCGAAGAGAGCAAAGCTTGAGCTGCATAAAGTTACCTGCTCCATCAAATAGCTCTCGTAATTCGAGCTCCGGTACACCTCACATCGCCAATGCAGCAGCTCGCCCTCCTTTCCCTCTTCGGAAGAGCACTGTCACATCCCAAGGAACTGCCCGATACCTGCAAACGGCAAATCCAATACAAGAAAAAAGGGAAAATATTACCTCAAATATATGAAGGCCAAGGCAAAGGTAGCATGCGCACATACCTTGGTATTTCGCTCCCCACCTAACGCGAAGTATAGCTCGCCACCGACGCTCATTGCAGGCCGAATGGGTCACCAGCCTTTGGACCTAACCGGGCAGATCAGAGACTTCACCTGGTGTCCATGAAGTTGCTACAACAAGGTAAAAACACTATTATTCAACTAACTTTCGCTATAGGTACAACCTAAAAAAACACCAGATGCTCCACTCACGTGCGTAATTCCACCCTTCCACGGGGATAATGTCAACCGTCCGGACCCGAACGAACCAATCGGCCCATTCTCGACCCCCTCCTCTTCATCATCAACAACAAAGGGCGTGGATGAACGGCACATCAGGGTTAGCAGGCCTTGGTGATGAAATGGCCAATACAGCCGGATGAGGCGATCGAGCGTGAATTCAAGATCGGCCTTCTCCGCAAAGAACCTCATCATCAATACCACCCGCCAAACGACGGATGTATCTGCGCCAAAGTAACCCAATATTTCAAGCAAAAATCAAGCACGACCCTGTCAAGGGGGCCAAACGTGAAAGGATACAGGTACCGTCTTCGAAACGAACTCCCTCGACTCCCGAGCGCCGGGAACAAAACTCTCCACTCTCTGCCATGTCTTCCCCGAAGTGATTGCCATGACTGTGTATGGCGAAATTAGGAGAATTCATCTCCCGCCATTAAGGCCTGCTCGGAATATCGAGACGGCACCTCGAGGCTGCAAGATCAGGATCGGGCTCTCTATCTCGAGGATCATTCGCGGTTCTACAGTGGTCTCGAGGCTCAGGGGTCCGCCCGCGACCCAACGAGAATTACGAAGATGGGGAACTCTCGAGACGAGCAGCTAGAGTTAATAGGCCCTGACACCACGCCATGCCTAGTCGTCCTATCCCCATGCCTTTACATTTAATACATCATGTGCCATGACACGTTCCCCTGCCTATATAAGGGGAACCCATACCACTTTGTAGAGGACTGATGTTGCTCCATTTCTCCATAAGTGCAATAATATCTCTCTCTCTTTTCTTCTAAGCCATATGTTCTCATTGGCGCGAGGCCACCTCGTATTCATTATTTTCTTATTTGTTCTACGCTCGTCTAACTGTGCAATGGCCATAAAGAGCCTTACTTAATCGTGTTTGTGCCTATTACCCCTTCCCCGACTGTCCCCGATAGCTCGGTCCCGGCTCGAGCCTCGGCCCCGAGGCCTCCATCGACCTACTCTGCGTCCGGCCAGCAGGCCCCTTCGGTTTGCTTACTGCCTCATCTTAGCCCGCATTTTATCGTTATACCTAACATTTTTAGCATCAACTGCCCTAACAACTAGTTTGAGAATAGATCACATATTTTTAGAATCCCATTAATAAATTTAATTGTTGTTACCATTTTCACGGTAAATAGTTTGGCGCCCACCGTGGGGCTAAAAATAATAGTGATTATTTTCTTGCTGGTTTCGTCACTTAAATGCACGTTATCCTTCACTCTTTCTTGTCCAAGATCTTTCCATTTCAGGTTAACATCTGGCTCGGTGAGCAAAATCAAGAACGACTACCCCGAGAACCACGGCGGAAGCAGTATGGCTGTTCCAGTGGTTGATGCGACGCCACCGGACCCTGGTAATGCATTTGGGTCGAGTCAAGTGGACACGAACTTGCGAGGCGCACGACAAGTCGATGAAGCCCCGCGCACCGACGATAGCATACAGCCCGCTGACCAACAGAAAGCTCAAAAAACCCCAGCCCGGTTTGAACGGGAAGTTAATTTTCATATTATCCTTGAAATGTTGCAGGAACAACAACTTGCCATCGCTCAGCTGCGAGATCGCCCGGAGACCCCCGACACAGCAGCAACGAGGACACCTTCTTACGATGAGCCGGAATCCGAGAGGTCAAATGACGACGAACCGGCGTTCGACCCCGGTGGGGCAGAGATACTCGGGAATCTCCTCAAAAAGATCAGATCAGGTTCGTGGGAGTTTCCGCAACAATGCCCCCTCGGGGGAACAACTCCGGAACTCGCCCCGTAGAAACCCGTAACACCAGGACTCCCCAAACGATAGGACCTTGGCTCCCTACGGGCACTCCCCCACCCGCGTGCTCGTTTGGAGGCAGCAACCCCCGAGACAATGGGTACAAGCCCTTCTCTCTGAGGAACCTCGAAGGCACTCTCCCGAAGGAAACCATGACACCGCGCCGCCGCCTGGCATCTAGCCTCACGGACTCGCTCGCCATGCCAGTGTCGTCTTCCGCGGAAGCACACACCCGTATCGACAAAACAATACCAAAAAGGCCCGACACACCCAAGGCCGAACAAGGAAGGAATGAAATATCGCGAAGAGCCTCACCCCGTCCCCCGATAGGAAGAATTAGATCGCTCCCAATTTCGAATGGTTGGACAGCACAGGCCTTCGCCCGAAGCCTAAACAAGGCACACCCGACGACTCCAGGACATTTTAAGCAAAGACAGATCACGTGTCCGACCGAGGGCTGGTTGAACGACCACACCCGGTGTCAGCCTCGAATCAGAACCATGGGGAACCATCTGGGAACCTCATCGGGCTCGGTATATCCGAGCAGACTCCCGGCAAAGAAGCTGATGCGAAGCAGATGGAGATATCGCCCATGCGCAGCAAGTGGAAGGAACAACTTGAGGTGCAACCTACCTCACAACGGCGGGGAAATGGCTCGAGGGCGGCATCCTCGAGAAACCTTCGAAGGAACCAGGTTCAACAAAGCACCGGTGGTAAGGAATCCCCGCCCGGCCGGGCACGATTTCCGCATCGCTACATCGTATATCGTGATCACCATAAGCGAAGCCGGGAGCGCCAAACGGCCCGGACCCGCTCGACCGAAACCCTTGCAAAAGAAATACGGCTCGGTGCAGGAACCACAGGGCGCACGAGGCCTCCAACTCGGGAGAACGACGACCGTGCTATCCGACGGGGCTCGCCACCAAGTATCATCGAGCGGTTAGGAAGCAAGGAGACCAAGAAAAGTAAAGCCGACAAGCCACAACGTATTGCCACGGCAGTAAAAGGGCGACGGCACCCTTCAAAGGTCCGGAAAATGCAGAAAGAAAATATCCACCGCCGAAACGGTGGATCCTGGGAATATACTCAAAGAGTACCTCTAAATCCAAAGGAAGGGACGCCTAGACTCCACCTCAATCTCGTATTAACACGCTGGTAACCTCTATTTTTCCTCATTTATCTTATAAAAATTGAAGCATGACCGTGAATGCAGGCGATTCGACTAATCACGCCAACAGCGTCGGGCCAAAGCTGATAGGGCAGTTCAGACCGACGAACCAAATCACCCCGCACTTCAAACCGTTGATGGACTCCATACGTCGGTCGCCAAAACTATCAAGAAAGCAGCTTCCCTCTATACAGCTCGCTTGAGTTCGAACCGGGATGCCGAGCCCACGAAGTGCGGACATGTTATTCGAATGACAACGGGTACACTGCCTGGAGGCGATTCCAACACCACTCCACCAAACGGATGGGACTCCCCGACAAAGGTAGAACAAGGCATCCAACGAAAAGCCACAGGCGGCGGGAGGTAGTTCCTCACCGTATAACCAGTCGCGGACTTCGACTCCTCCGCCCTTCGAGGGACCCAAAGGCAAACGGAACCGCATATTCGACTAAGCCTAGTTAAACGCGGCAAAAGGCTGCATTAGCGCTCGAGCCCCCGGAACGGCGGGAAAGGACCAAGCCTCGAAAACATCGCCTACACACCTCGCGGCAAGGAAGGATTACTTTGTCTCTTTATTGTTCCTTTCCTCTTTACTAACCTACATGCAGGCAGTCAGCCAAGGCATTCATAAATCCCGAACTCCACTCGGAGATCCGAGGCCCCTGCAGGATCCGCAGAGCTCTCTTTTCTCGACCGGGTTTGCAACCCATAGGTCTCACCAACAAGATTATTAGCAGAGCAGTGTGCCCTCCAGAAAGGGCTGCGACGAGATCGCTGGGCTTCCTCCTATAGTCGAATGACGCGCGATAGTTCTTTCTTAAAAGGGCATTGTCCCCTCGGAAGGGCCAATAGATGGCAGGCCGAGCTCATGTCAACGAGATAACATTTATCTACAGCCTGTATCTACGCCAAACAATGAAGAATATATGTGTATTTTCGGCATTCCATCACAACCTATATCTGCTCCCAGCAATAAAGAATATCTCCTCGACATTTCCTATTTCGAGAAAGATTATTTCGATATATTCGCGGTAAATGCTTCTCCATCAGACAGATCTGATATACTCGGAGACTTAAACAATTCAGCACCCCCATGACCCCATGGTCGGGACTCCGGGCCCACAAAGCCCTCGCGATGCAACTCCAAGTTTACAAAAGGCGATATTCAAGCCTAAACCGATCCGACATAATCAAAGACTCCATGTAAGCAAGTCGACAACTTGCACGACCCCAAGGTCAGAACTTCGGGCTCATCAAGCCCCCGAAAAACAACTCCGAACTTACGAGAAGCTGTCTTCAAGCAAACTCGATGACTCGGAGTTTGTCGCCAATCGCCATACAACTGGAAAAATCCGAAATATGTAAGAC
Organism: Nicotiana attenuata; assembly: GCF_001879085.1. NCBI lineage: Eukaryota > Viridiplantae > Streptophyta > Magnoliopsida > Solanales > Solanaceae > Nicotiana > Nicotiana attenuata. Next base: position 44,407 of record NW_017672795.1, on the reverse strand, counting down.
CCTAACGGGCAGCCTCAGCATAACCGGATATATTCTACAAATTGTAAGACCTCAACAGGCATGGCACACTGTATGACCTCAACAGATATGATAAAACTGTAAAACCTCGACAGGCATGAAAATCCCAATACTTAGGCTATATACGTCGCATTTGTAAGACTCCCTAAAGGGCATACCCTCGATGTAGATGCCTAAACTATCACTAAGGGATCAAAAATGGCTACGGCCAAACGCATACGACTACGGTCGAAACGGCAGATACAGCCCAAATAACGCGACTCGGTGACGCCCGACTATTGCTAAAAAATCGCAGGCCATCACTCTGATATACTTCGGAAAGAATCGGTTAAAACAGGCTTCCCTCCACAGGCAGAAACGAGCTCCGACAATGTCGTCTCCAAAAAATGCAAAGAGTCGATCTACTCGACCTACGAGCTATGAACCTTACGAGGTGCTCGAATCATCGACGACAACGACTTAAAATCGAGGTTCCTCTAGAAGCGACGATGGGTCAGGAAAAATATTACAAAAAGACCTTGATGAGCGGATACAAAGCCTACACAAAGCCTACGGGCCACATATTGAAAGGTCTCTACGACCAGACAGCGTAAGAGCCATTGTCGCCAGCTAAAAAATCATGACAATTTGAGGATTAAAATGAGCTCGAATCTTAACCTGATTCGGAGACTGGATCCAAAATAGTTAACTTTACGAAGCGTACGGGCCACATATCAAAAGGTCTCTGCGACCAAGCGGCATAAATGCCACCATCGCCGGAAATTCAACAAAAGCTCGAAGTCGATTACAGCTCGAATCGCAACGCGATTCAGAGACTGGACCCGAAAAAGTGCAATATGCCTAAGGGCATGACATCAATACCACCATCGCCGGAAATGCAGTAAAATATAAGGGTCAACTGCAGCTCGGATCACAACGCGACCCGGAGACTGGGCCCGAAGATTGCAATACACTTACGGGCGCAGCATAAGTACTACTGTCGCCAGGATCTCAATGAGATGTAAGGGCCAATTACAGCCCGGATCGCAACGCGACCTGGAGATTGGACCCGAAAAATGCCAAACGCCCAAGGGGGGGGGGGGAAATAAGAAAACACTGTCGCCAACCGGAAATTTAAGGGTCAATTGCAGCTCGGATCGCAACGCGACTCGGAGACTGGGCCCGAAGACTAAGATACGCCTACGGGCACGGCACAAATACTACTGTCGCCAGGGTCTCCATAAAATGTAAGGGCAAATTACGGCCCGAATCGCAACGCGACTCGGAGACTGAACCCGTAAACAGTTGAAGCGCACAAGCCCAAGGACGAATTCGGGAACAACTCAACCCGATAGAAACACCGACGAGTGAAAATTCAGAAGATATAAGTTGCGGGGTTCCCCCTCTTATTATTACATATTAATGGCGAGGCGCAATCCCGGCTCGCATGGTATAATGAAAGCAATACATGCACAACAAAGAAGGCAGGGAATATTCTTTCCCCTTTTTCCGGCAGCTATGACCCGGCGGCCTCTTCCTCGTCTCCCTCATTGTCGGATATCAGGAACTTGGCATCGAACTTCTCTCCTCTAGCTTGTTCGATCTCTTCCGAAAGATCGAAGCCCCTGGCATGAATCTCCTCGAGGGTCTCCCTCCGGGACCTGCACCTCTCGTACTCCCTGCTATTGATTGCACGATCCAAGGCCTTCTTCAACTCGGCCTTAGTGGCAGCAGCGCTCCTTGAATGAGCCGCCATATCCTGACCCGCCCTAGTATTATTTATCACAACCTCGGCCCGGACATTCACCACCTCAGTTTTCGCCCTCGATAGCTCGGATGAGAGCCTCGGGATCATCTTCGCCTGGGCAAAATCATTCGCACGAGCGGCCTGAATTTGCGCCTCGAGAACGGATGTCGCAGCCTGAGCCCTCTCTTTGGCCTCGGAATGGGCACCAACACGCACCTGTAGCCCAGCGAGGTCACGCTTAGTCGCGCCGACCTCGCCCCAAAGTTGTTCCAGCTCGTCCGCCTTTTCCTTCAACTAAAACGGCAGCACGTTAGAGACGACAGGACAGAAAAGGGGAATACAGGCCAGCGCAGAATGAGGAATACCTGTTTCTCCATGAGGGTTTCCCGGGCGCGACTTCGGTCCGCCCCGCACTGTAAAATGACGAGCTCATTTTCCTTTGCCGCACAAAGAAGTTCAAGGGATCTTCCCCTTTTTCGGGCCTCCCGCAATAGAGCCTCACATCGAAGCAGCGCGGTTTTGAGCCTATCAAAGGCCTGAAGAAGAAGAGCCGGGTGAGTAAAGGGAAGAGAAAGGAGTAGGGGGGCCAGATCATTCCTACCATGACCGAAAGCTTACCACGAGGCCGAGACGATAAGCCTCACCAAAGGCCGAGGCGACCTCGGATGGTGCATCAATCCCTAAAGCTTGTCGGCCTACCGAACCACTCCCTCTCGGCCGCTGCGGTGATGGCATCTAACCGCAGGCCTTCTCGCACCTAGGAACATCTTTACTTTTGCCAACACTCCTTGGCACTTGAGCCAGTAATCTCTCCTCCCCCTTCGGGGACCCCAGTCTTGCCTCGAGTGAAGTCCCAGCGCCTGCGATGGAGAAATCGAGCGAGTCAGCAAAAGGGAAACCATCCCCAAAAAAGAGGGGAAACGCCAGGCACATACCATAGTGCTTCGCCTCCCATCTCCCTTTCGAAAGATCTCGCCACCGGCGCTTATCATGAGCCCAGCTAGCTGCCAGCCTACGAGACCATTCAGCTAAGTCAGGAACCTCGTCGGGCGACCAATGAGTTGCTGTAAGCAAAAGACAGGAAAATATCATTACGGGGCAAACCTCATATGAAGAGAAAGACAGTACGAACAAAGTACTTACGCGTGGAGTTCCATCTCTAGGGGAATGGTAAAAATTCTCTAGGGATGATGTCAATCGTCCAGACTCGAACGAACCGATTCATCCACCCGCGGTCCTCATCCTCCTCGCTGCCGATCGAAGGAGCTCGAGTGGACCTACGCTGAAGAGCAACTAGGCCCCGATAATGCAATGGCCGGTATAACCTTATGAGGTAATTAAGGGTGAACCCTATCTCGGCCTTATCAGCAAAATATCTCATCGACTGCACTATCGTCCAGAAGAAGGGATGAACCTGCGCCAACGTTACTTGGTACCTTCTACAGAAAGCAAGCACGACCCGGTCTGGGGGACCCGGCGCAAGAACGTGGGTATACACGCTCAAAAAACCCTCGACGAACGTTTTGACACTCTCCTCGGGGGAAGGTACTTGCAGGATCACTCTTTCCCCCCATCCGCACTCTCTCCTGATCGCCCCAAGATCCTCCTCCCTCACAGACGAGACAATCCTCGACACATGCACTCGATGGCCCGAAACATTGGGAGGTTTCCCCAGCGTGGCAACCTTCTTTGAGACAGTGCACTCCAGGTCTCGTTGCCCCGGCATCGGTAGAAGACCGCTGGCGCCAACCAAAGAGGGAACACAGAAAGGGGACCCCTTCGCCCGGGGATCAGATGTCAAGGCAGCTGCCATGACCACGACGAAATAAGGAGAAGAAGGGGAAGATCCAGGAAAGAACTCTCTAAATCAAGGAAATGGAGCGACTCGCACAAAGCGCCAGGATCTGCAAAGGAGGCAGGTTTAAAAAGCAACTGCAAAATCGCCGCTTGAAAGGGCGGACAGATAAATATATAGACGCCAGGCAACAACTGCTTAATTGCCCAAAGAAGGCCAATAAATTCTGGCCGCGTTAAACGTCATCTTCTCCTTGGGGAGTGCACCGGCAGAACCATCTCGGGCTCCCACACGACTCATGAAATCAGGGGACCTCGGGAAACCCTCGATGTCAAGAATATCGGCTCGGAGGAGCCATTGACTCGACCTCGGGGCATGGCTAGCCTCGGGGCCCCCGGCCTGTCCTGCAGGAAGGCACCATAGGGCCAATGCCTGACGCTCGAAAACAGAAGAAAAATAAAAAGGGAAAGGGAAGAGGGAAAGCGACAAGAAAAACTGGCAGAATGAAAGTTCCCTTCATGCTTTAACAAAAAGGGGAAGCATTTTTTTACACTATCGGTCTCCAGGGAGAGAAAGCACATAAAACAACAAGAGGGAATACAAAAAAGAGGCTTGGAGACTACTCCTCGACACTATCATCTTCTCCCCCATCGGGGACAATCAAAAGCGCCAGTCTTGCCTCCGCCTCACGAGCCTCCTTCAGATCGGCAGATAGCTCGAAGTCCTTGGCCTCGAGTTCTTCAAAGACTTCCTTCTTCGCCTTTGCTTTCGCGTGCTCGACAGCCCGGACCAGCGTCTGCTCAGCCGCCAGAGATATGTCGCGAACCATTGCATGCGCTGAAGCCGCATCCTCCTTATAAGCAGCGGCATCTCGCTCGGCCCCCGACTTAGCCTCAGTCAAAGTAGTAATCTCCCGGCGAGTATCCAAAAGAAGGCCCCGGGAGGTCGCCGATTCGCTGGCCACAGCCTCGCCCCGCTCCATCAGCCTGAAGATCTCTGCCTCCAATTGGCTGATCCGCGAGCTGCTCTGCTCAACCTACAGCGAAGGCAGGATGATGGTTATGAGAATGGCGGAACATGTGTGGATTTTGAGTGTAAAAGTGGATGCAAGTAAGGCAGAGTACCTGAGCAGCAAGAATGGCTTTCTCTCGAAGAGCCGCCTCCAAAGAAACCCGAAGCTCCCCCAGCTCTTTATCTCCCCAAGCGCCACGGGCCTCCGAACCTTGAAGTTTCGAAGCAATGGCGTCGCGCCCATTCTCCCGGCCCGAAAGCTCCTCACGAAGCCGGAGGATGGCGTGATCATACGCCTCTTTACACTGCGACGCAACGAAAAAATTAAGAGAGATGACAAATAATGCTCGGGAACAAAAAAGGAATACGCAAGGGAAAACTATTACCTGCTGCAGGGACCTCTCCGCCTCTTTAACGGCACCAGAAACATCGAGGTCAGCTTCGTCAGTCACTCCATCAAAGATGTTGGTAATAAAACCTCCCCCTCTGAAAGGAGTACCGTCCGTGACACCAATCATCCCTTCAGCATCCCTTAACTCTCCTGATGAGACCGGGTATTTCTGAAAAAGATCATTCGCGCCGTCAATCACTCCAAATAATAGGTCATGACCTTGGAAGGTCCTGAACTCCGAACCATCAGGCCCAACGGTCCTGCTAGTAGGACCCCCGACCCTTCAGCCCTGTCGAATCTGACTGTCCCAAACTCAGCAGCCTCAGACTGGGGTACGTGTAAATCCCTCACACTGGACCTCGTCCTCCTTCTCATCAAACTTCTATCCTTGTCCTCCCCCTCAGCGTAAGGGTTTGACCCGGATGCTAGAGCAATGGTTTCATTAGGACAAGCAACAGTCGCCCTGTCTTTCCTCTTCTTGTTCGTATCGGGCCCCAAGGCCTCCACTTCACCATTGGGGGCTGGCCTCAACTGCATATTCTCTCCGAGGCCTGTACCACCACAAGAGACACAACACATCGCTGCATAGAGTTCGGAAAGAAGCACGAAAAGAGGAGGCACAAATAGTGAAGAAGTCTCACTATGGTTCTTAGCCACCCAGCATTTTTTGGACATGACGGTTCAGGACCGGAGATGATACGGGAACTTTACGTCCAAATGCCTGATCCATCCCGCCAAGTCTGGGACCGCCTCGGGATACCAAGCTACCGCTGGAGAAAGCGCAAAGGGGATTATCGTGACAAGTAAAAAAAATAATTGAGAAATGGCTAAAGGAAAAGTTCACTCACGCTGATCGTTCCATCGCTCTGGAAAGGGCATCCTCCAAGCCGGGATGATATTCGAGGTCCTCACTCGAACGAATCTGCTCATCCATCCCCGGTCTTCCCCTCATCAATGCTCGTGAAGAAAGATTTCATAGCCCGATGTCGAAGCTTAATTAAGCCTCAATACAGTCGCGGACGGTATAACCTGATCAGATGGCTGAGGGTAAAGACCTCACCCGTAACCCCTTTTGTAAAATGCCTGAGCATCAACACGATCCTCCAAAAGGACGGGTAGATTTGACCGAGGGTCACCCGATATTGAGCACAGAAATCAAGGATAACAGGGTCGATTTCCAAAGGATGGGATCCGGCTGATTTACTAGGACCCAAGGTGAATGGGTACGTATACACATAGAGAAGACATCCTTAAAGTTAGTAATATTGTCACGATAGTCAGGAACTTCTACCTTCACTGCCTCACCCCATCGGCAGTCCTTATTCACTTTGTCGACATTAGTCACGACGCTGACGTATCGGGATACATGCTCACATCGACCCGGAGTGGACGAAGGAGTTTCTATGTCGAAGTCGTCCGACGTATCAGTATCGGGAGGGGTTAATTGCTTCTAAGTAAGAGCCGATTTATTCTCCCCCTCAGGCGATCGAGATGACGATGCAGTGTCACCCCGTCGAGGGACCGTTCTAGAAGAACTGGCCATAGCAGATGGTAAAACCTTTTTCATGAAAAGAAGGAATAATGTAAAAGTGTCAAATTGCAAAATTCTGGGTTAAAAGCCTAAGAAAAGGATGAGGATGGGGAGTATCTAGCAACCAGAATATCTATAGTAACCGCAGGAATCAGAAGAGACGAACCTACGGTAGTTCATGAGCTTCTCAATTATCACATTTGAGGGCTGCCCTGCACGGTTCCCTGGGACATGGCATTAATGCTCTTAGACGGTTGACGTCACAGCAATGATGGCCTCAAAATGACGATTCAGTATCGTTTCCTATCACTCCGATCTAGGAAATGCGGAGACTATCTGTGTATGGCAAAATCAGGAGAATTCATCTCCCGCCATTAAGGCCTGCTCGGAATATCGAGACGGCACCTTGAGGCTGCGAGATCAGGATCAGGCTCTCTATCTCGAGGATCATTCGCGGTTCTACAGTGGTCTCGAGGCTCAGGGGTCCGCCCACGACCCGGCGAGAATTACGAAGATGGGGAACTCTCGAGATGAGCAGCTAGAGTCATTAGGCCCTGACACCACGCCATCCCTAGCAATCCCATCCCCGTGCCTTTACATTTAATACATCATGTACCATGACGAGTTCCCCCGCCTATATAAGGGGAACTCATACCACTTTGTAGAGGACTAATGTTGCTCCATTTCTTCATAAGTGTAATAATATCTCTCTCTCTCTCTTTTCTTCTAAGCCATATGTTCTCATTGGCCCGAGGCCACCTCGCATTCATTATTTTCTTATTTGTTCTACGCCCGTCTAACTGTGCAATGGCCATAAAGATCCTTACTTAATCGTGTCTGTGCTTGTTGCCCCTTCCCCGACTTTCCCCGATAGCTCGGTCCCGGCTCGAGCCTCGGCCCCAAGGCCTCTATCGACCAACTCTGCGTCGGGCCAGCAGGCCCCTTCGGTTTGCTTACTGCCTCATCTTAGCCCGCATTTTATCGTTATACTTAACATTTTTAGCATCAACTGCCCTAACAACTAGTTTGAGAATAGATCACATATTTTTAGAATCCCATTAACAAATTTAATTGTTGTTACCATTTTCACGGTAAACAATGACTATGGTAAAATTAACAGAGCAAAGCAAGGGCGTGCACCAACACTTTTTGCACCTGAAGAAATCAGGAACCCTATGCCAAAGCGGAAGTACAGTTACATAAAATCAGTGAAGTCGTACGAAGAAGCCGAAGCTGCCCCACTTATACGCTAGAGGCGGCGACGATCCGCCTACCCGGAGTAAGCCCCGGGAAGCCTACGACATCGGTATAGTCCAAAAGGATGGTACCCGACCCCGAAAGTATCCTTCGACAAGAAGCCAAGACTCGAGGAGCCGTCCGTATTATCTCCAAGCTCGAGATAGCCTCCCGCCTCGAGGACCCCCAGCGAAGAGAAGTCGGAATTCGGGAAGCTTTCCACGCCATCACTCAACGCGAGGAAATCTCAGATTTTGTGATTCCCTTTCTGAAAAAGAAAGAATAAACACAAGGAGCTCCAATCACAAAAGCTCCGCAAAGGTTCGAAGCAGTGCCTGAGTGTAGACAGCCCCTCAACAAAAAATCTATCTCCTACGTATCTAAAGGAAGTTGTCCGCATCGAAAATCAAAGGGGACTCCCCCCCCCCCGGTACCCGAAGCCGGCCTTCATCCAGGATAACATCCTCGAAGGCCCCAAAATTCGACACATTATCTCCATGCAATTCGAAGGGCCCCGGCAGCCTGGTTCTATCCGATCAATCCAGGATCGCTCCGAGGTATAACGATGGCCTCGAAAGAGAGCCATGTCGATTAGTAGAGGAGCAGAAAGGACGCTCGCACCCAAGTCAAATATCAGTAGTCAAGAAGCAAAAGAAGGCATTCAAAGGGCCTCGAAGGGTATGAACACATGCAATCACTAGGCAAAAGTCAAAAGCAGAAATCAAAGGAATATATTCATGTTCATAAAAGTTTGTGTACAACAGCCCCCGAGGGATCATGGCATACATTTGCAAAAGCCCATGAAGGGACTCTACACAGAATTAAAGAAGATGACAAGAAGGGCTCATCCCTCTCCCCATCTTCTACTTCGCGATTGCCTTTGTGCTGGGCAATAACCGAAGTAATCAGAATGATATCCCGGCTCGAGGATTCCGAGGCATCAAAACGTCAGTTGTGTTGATACCCAATTTTTCCCTGTATTTTTAAATATGCAAAATACCCTCAAAATAGCCTATATAGGCATATATAAGTACATCCCAAGGTCCTATTATTTTTCCTTAATTTTTCAAAGATTTTTAAATCAATTTACTGCCCTATTTTATCAAGAAAAACCCAATGATGGTCCCTAAAATTATCATTTTTTGGTGATTCATTTATTGGATTCTTATGTTTGTACCAAATATGGCTAAGATATTTTTTACACATTTTTATAAATTTATTTGGTATTTTTAAGGAAAAAATTGCATAATTGCAATATTAGCCATTTTTAAGTTTAAATCCGTCTCATATTTATAAAATGGGATTTTATATTTTAAAATTTATAATTATATATTATAAGTCATTTTAGAATTTTTGATTTGTTTCCAGAAATTTGTTTATTATTTTTTATAAATTAAGAGGCAAAAAGAGGCTATTTAACTTATAGCCACATTTGGCTTTCTAATCTGGCCTAATTAAACCCAATCCCCAACCCAAATTAGACCAATCCAATACCCAGCCCAACTATCCTACCCGACCCACCTACCTCATCCAATCTAGACCGTTGATCATTCAGATCAACGGTCCCCGTTTAACCTACCTAAATTAAACCAAACGACCCCCTCCCAATACCCCTCATTTTTCCCTCACTCGTCTCTATCTCTCTAACCTCTGGTTCTCTCTAGAACCTTCCCCATCCCCTCCTCTCCGATGAATTCTGTTCATCTTCTCCGGTCACCCTCCAACCTAGATCTATGGTGGTTTCACCACCTACCAAGCCATCTATGGCTCCTCACGTTTGGTTAACTGAAACTCCATGACTCGACCATGAAGGGTTATGTCTAGACCTCTGTCGATTCGAGTTCCACAGCCATCTCCGGCCCCGTTCCGGCAAGCTATGTCTATTTCGATGCCTGGTCTCGACTATTTTTGCTTAGATCCAAGCCTTTCTCGTCGTTTGGGTTCCTCTGAAAACCCTAGTTTTGAGGTTTTTCTGATCTCTTTAGATCTGTTCCATATCCATGCTTTCCTTAAGATTTTAAACGATTTTCCTGGCTTTTCTTTCAAAAACTACTTTCAAAACCATTTCTTTTCCGATCTAGGGTTTTTCTGAAAGTATTTAAATATTTCTCTGACTTTCTTTTTGTGTGTATTTGCCTCTATTGTGTTCTTGTAGTTTCTTCTACTATGTTCTTGTATGCTCTTTCTACTGTATTTTCTTATAATGTGTTCTTGCATGTTTCACCTACTGTATCTTCCTTTACTATGTTCTTAAGTGTTTTCTATTAAGTGCCACCTACTGAGTTCTGGTTAAGCTTCTTCTAAAAAACGTCTTAATATGCTTCTCCTACTGTTCTTATCAATTTTCCCATTATGTTTCGAATTAGTTTCTTCTACTCTATTTTCTTTGAGCTCTTCTACTGTGTTCTGCATGTTACTTTTCTATCATGTTTCTCATGAGTTTCTGTTGCTGAAAGAAACATGTTAGAAGTTTCAGTTCTTTTCTGAGACCTCTGAACCTGTTTCGATTTAATTACTTGCCCTCTCATCGATTAAAGGTGGAAACCCTAGAATTTGGGGGTTCTTCCAAGTTTGGCTATGTGATTTGCCTGAACTAGGGTTTTATTTCAAAACCCCCAACTCTTTCAGACCAATTTCGAGTCTCTGAACTAAGTTGGGACATCCGTGTTTTCATAGGATTCAGACCTTTTGCTAAACCCTTCTAAACTCTTTTACACTGGATTTTTCTACTGATTTTACAATGACACAACATCTTCTTTCATGCTTGACATGTCTGTATGCTCTTTATATGTGATAAACTTCCCTCTAAAATGGCTTTCGAATTTGTGATTAGTTCAGACTCCCTTCTGAATTTTCTTTCCTTGTTTGCTGATTTTCCCTGTGACTTGACTTAAGTTAAAAACCTTTCTCAGCTTTTCTGACTTGGTTCATTTATATAAAATCTCTGACGTCTGATTTACTGGCTACTAATTGATTTTCTTACCTTAATTGTACAACCACGTATTTCAAAATTCTGTACTTAAATAAAACTTCTATGTATTTAACCCTAATTGCATGCTTTGCACAAGATGTTTATTAGTCTTCTTCCCTTAAATAGTTTTCCCGTTTGAATCTAAATTCCTTAATTAAGGGAAGTCTTGTGTGATTGATTCTTAATTGATAATCAGTTCCTTAACTATTTTCTTACCTTATTTCTGCCTGATTTTCACACTATAAAGGCACGACTCTTTCACAAGCACGATACACAATCTTTCTGAACTCATACACACAATACTATTCTCTTCTTGTCTGCGATATGGCCTGTTTACAAGACCTACTGCTTTGCTCTATTTGTTTCTTTGAAACTGGTATGTCCTGATTTAATCTTCAGCATCACAACAATGTGTTTATTTACAGTTTGTGTATCCATGTCTACTTACTGTTCCTGTAGAGTTCAATGTTTAAATTAGCATGCTGATTTCTTTCTGCCTGTTTCTGCTATGAATCCCTATTCCCTACCCCTTATGTGTTTGAGCTATGGTTTAAGACATGGCAATATGTAAGTTACTGTCCATGAATTAAACTTGATCCTTTGGGATCCCAGCCTCTAAACAATGTGTTCTGATAGGCTTATGTGTATGCTAGCACTCCCTATTGCTGGGTATGCCCACAACCTGCTCTTGCCTCTTTCAATTTCCCTATTTCCCCTGTACCCCTATGTGTATCTATTTGCAACTGTTCCCCTTTCCCTTTCCCCCTTTAAGCACTCTATTTCTGCACTTGCACTCTCTTAGTCCCTAAGTTCTGCCCCCCTCTTGTGAGCCTTGCCTTGGGACCTTGAGTTCCCTCTGAACTTGGACACATGAGGGATGGCCCTTCCACACTGCACTATGTCTTAATGTGGAGATACATTTGGGTGTGAGCACTACCCGGAGTCCATATGAGACTCTTAGGGAACTCTGACGCATCCAAATGGGGGAAAGGCTTTGGATCATGATCTCATTGGAGTTGGTTTACTTCATATTTCAGAGAGGAAGTCTGAATCAGGCTCTCCTTGGTCGTACTTTTTAATTTCTGATGTATTCTTTTATTTTTCTGGGCTGTAATAATTTGTAATAAACTCTTGGGGATGGCTAGTGAAAAAGGGAGGGATAACTATGTATGCAAAGGGTAGATATCCTGCCTATAGGTACTTTCTGAATTTCTCTATTCTCATATAGATATCCTGCCTATAGGTTATTTCTGAATTTCTGCATTCTCTCATATAGATACCATGTCTGTAGGAATTCTGCATTCCCTCATATAGATACCATGTTTATAATTACCTGGAAATCTGAATCCTGCATATGCATATAGAAAATATGCCTGCAGGTCTTTCTGAAACTTGCATATACATTCTTCATTAGGCAATCATGTTTATAGGTCTTAAATAATCAACTGCAATTAGATATCATGTTCATAGGCTTTAAACGAATTCAGTACCTAGATATCATGATTATAGGGTTTCTGCATTTTACTATGTCTATAAAAGTGTTTAAAAATCAGCAACGCATAGGAAGCATGCCTATAGGAGCTATTAATCAAGTCTGAATCGCTTCACTCACTTATAAGTCTAAAACCAATAATAATGATGATCTCTCACTAAAACTTGCCTTTCTTTAATAACTAACAACTTTTCTTAAATCAGTATGTATTCAGTTTATTTCATTGTTTCTGAAATCAGTAGATATCATGCCTATAGGACCCTCGTCCAACACTTAGGCAAACCATAGGGTAAATTTTATAAACTGAATCAGATTTTATTAGCTACAACCAGCAGGCAGGCCTGATTCGGGCTTCTTATCTGAACTATGTAATAAATCAGTCTGCCTCAGTCTGTAAGTTTTAATCAGACCCTAAACAGTATGTGCAAGGCGTGCTAAATTATGTGCTTCTCTGTCAAAGGAGGTATATCTGAGCCTTTTACTTGTTATGTGCTTCCCCCAACTTGCTATACATGTTTTTGTATGTCGCCTTAGAGTTTTGCCTTTGAAACTATAAACAAGCCTAATATCCCTTCCCTTTAGGATTAGTAGTCCTAAATGCCTCCGGGACTGATAGAATTGGGGCGGGTAATAGCATATAATAAGTAAACGAGACCATTCCGCGCTTTAATACCCTAACGGGGTGGGAAAGGGTAGATATGGATATGATGACCACGCGATAACATCACGTGTAGCCCCTCACTGAGGAGTGATTACCGGATGTTGTGTGGGGTGATCCATATTATTTATAAACCTAGGACCCCCTTCCCTTTGTTTCTTTGTTTCTTTGTTTCTTTGCTTCTTTTCCAATTTCAAACTATTTCTTTAAGAAAAATCAGCCTTCTTTTGGTTCTTTCTAACTTTGTTTATTTGTAACCATTATGTGAAAATCCCCTCTTACTTGAAGTCTTTATTTTCCTATGTGTTATTTGCGCTTAAGTTCACAACAATAGTTTGGCCGGGAACCACACTAGTGGATCCTGAGGGGTGCATAACACCTTCCCCTTGGGGTAATTTCAAGTCCTTACCCAATCTCTGGTTATTCAAATAAAACCCTTCTTAGTGTCCCAATGCACTTTAATCATTAGGTGGCGACTCTTCAAATCAAACCCAATTCCTCAAAAGGGAACGGGTTGTCCTCCCAAATGTCATAAACCCGATTTCGCGAGAAAAAGGGGGGGCGACACATACTAGATAAAATAGTCATTAATTATTTTTTAAATATTTAAAAAATAACTATTTGATTATTTATCTAATATTAAGAATTAGTGATTTAATTATTTTTCTACTTTTTAGGACTTTGTTTTCTCAATTCCTTTTAGTTTTAGAAGTCCTTATTTTTAACTCCATTTAAATTTAGGTGTATTAAGTTTCAAGCATTATCAATTTCGACCACTTATACTGCTTTTAGATTTAAGATGGGTTTTTGTTAATAATCGCTTTCAGCTTGTCTAGCTTTAAGTTTGTGACGCAAAAGGTAACGATATTAAAACAATAAAAGACTTCATATCAGCAAAAGCGTATACAACTCAAGCTATATAATTTAGATTGGTTTTGGTATTCTATTCGAATAATTTTCTAAGAAAATTTAAACAAAAAGTTTGTGAAAAATTATATTTGATATTTGGATATATAATAGTAGGTCCATTATTCTTTAATCAATTATTCCTTCTATAAAAATTATATGTACAAAATATAAATAGACATTCTAAAAACCTATAATTAGATATAAATTATCCTAGTATTCATAATTACTATATTCATTAACTCAATAACAAATTCAAGAAATGCTCTCGAAAAAATACTTAACAATTCCATGCCAGCTATACATGATTTAATAATATTTATTTAATTTTTAATTTTTATATTTACTGATATGAGTACACGTGCAAAAAGCGTACCCTAAGACTAGTTTATGCTATATTAAAAGTACGAAGGTCCTTAGCGAAATGTCGTTCGCCTTTTTTACCCTTAAAATTCTAATTTCACCCTGGACAAAAAAGTAATTAATTATTTTCCTAATTGTTAGGAATAGTTATTTAATTAATTTCCTAAATATAGGACTGCAAAATCAATTAAATTTGGGAAAAGGGTCAAAAATATCCCTCTACTATTGTTTATTGTTTACTTGTACCACCCGATATACTTTTCGTCCATTCTCGTCCCTACCGTTAATGAAGTTTTACAAATTACCACTAACCCTAACGTTTTGACACTGTGACAGATGACCCCATCAATTTTATCCATGTCAGCTTCCATGTCATCGACCCCACCAAATTAAAACCCCACAGACCCATTACATTCCCGTCTCCAAAGAATTAGGGCTCACACGACCCCAATCCTATTTTCCTCGGTCTTCAATGTCGCAAGGAAGATGTTCTTCCCAAATTAGGTGTCGTTGTGGCATCTTTGCAAACCACTTCACTTCAACGACTCCATTAAACCCCGGAAGGTGATTTTTTAAATGTCTGAAGCCTAAGGTTAGTGATTCTCTAATAAAAGCTCTAAATTATTATCAGTTTGCTCTAAATTATAGTCTAATAATAACGATCTTAAGTTCACAACAATAGTTTGGCCGGGAACCACACTAGTGGATCCTAAGAGGTGCCTAACACCTTCCCCTTGGGATAATTTCAAGCCCTTACCCTATCTCTGGTTATTCAAATCAAACCCTTCTTAGTGTCTTAATGCACTTTAATCGTTAGGTGGCGACTCTTCATATCAAACCCAATTCCCCAAAAGGGAACGAGTTGTCCTCCCAAATGTCATAAACCCGATTTCGTAAGAAAAAGGGGGCGCGACAGCATGGCGACTCTGCTGGGGACTTCTTTTAGGCTTTTACCATTTCAAGCTATTATTGTGACTTTACGCTTCTTTATATGTCCTTATTTGCTTAATGCCTTCAAGTATTTAATTCTTGCTTCTACTACAAAACTAACTTGTCTTTATGTTTCTTTCCTTATTTCTTTATTACTGTTTTAAATTATTGTAATTATTGCTTTATGAACGTGCAAATACGTGACAATTTGTTTAATTATTGCAACTGCATGTTTTCAACATCACATTCCACTCGTGCCAAACAAAATACCATAGCAACGCTTATAATGAGTGGTTGCGCTGTTCCGATATTATCACCCGCTAAATCCGGCAAAGGCATATTTGCGGTAAAACCAGTCGATCAACGGTGTAGTCGACGGTTCCGCGCATTTCCCTCTTGAGTTGTCCGCTCAAGGGTACCCGTCTAAAACCCCATAGAAACCCTTTCTATTTAAATTGTGCATGCATCATGGTCAAACCTGGCCGAGTTAGTTATGTTGTCCGCATAATGACTCTTTAAGATAGCCTTGTCCAAAGTCCACTGGGTTTCCCTAAAGCCCAAATGGACGTTATCACGTTCTGTGCATTTATTTGGAGAACTAAAATGCTTCTATGCCAATTGTTGATATTAAATAGTCGAGTCTGGTGGGGGTAAGGGCCTAACCTTATTTGCCTTGCAGGAATATGAGGTACAAAGTCCCCAGATTCGGCATGGTCACCAATATCCACCCAAGATTGCTAAGCTGGTGAAAAGATTTACACTCTAGTGACCAAAATCATTTCTCAAAAGGGTCGAAGATTGCCAAAATGCTGAAGGAACCGAAGGCGGACACCTAGCCAGGGCCTACCTATTGCTGGGACTTCGCGAGTTGGGAAAGCTGTTCGATGGAGCCAAAGATGCCGAGTCTGGGGAAGGTCCTTCTGGGACCAAATAGATAGGAGTTTTCATTTCTGCTTTATAAAATGTAATAAGGCCTATGGCCACTAGTGACATTTTTATTTCCTGTTATTTAGTGTCGTTTTGGGATTCGTCTACTTTTATCAATAAAATGAGGCATTTAGTATTCTAAGTTCTTCAAATCAACTTGTCGCTAGGCCTACCTCGGGCACAAAGAGGTTGCCCAAATTAGGACACGCTTTATCTTTCCGCACTATGTGTTTAAATATTGCAACGTTTTTTTTATAATCCTCACTAACTTGTTGCCTTTTTTTTTGTTTTTTATTTTTTGTTTATTTCCCCTTCCCAAAGGTTAGTTCGTGCACTCTGGCATCATCATCTTATTTCACAAGGACCTTCCATACAGGCTGTAAGCAAAGGAGCACGTCTCAATAACTGGACCATCAGAACCACCAGAGCCCGGCGAGCCTCTGGCATTACTATTACTTATCTTGACAAACCGATGACTGTGACATGCAACGAGACAACGCAACAAACGGACATAGATTCAGAGGAAGATGATATACCGGAAGAGATTTTTAAAGAAGTTGAGAATTTTGAGAACAGACCTAAGTCCAATTTGGACGAGACTGAGATTATTAACCTGAGAGATGTAGAAAATGTAAAAGAAACACGAATCAACGTTCATTTGTCACCATCAGAAAAGGAAGAATACACAGAATTCCTAAAGGAGTACGAGGACATATTCGCCTGGTCGTATGATGACATGACTAGTCTGAGTACATCTATTGTGGCACACAAACTACCAACTGATCCGACGTGTCCACTGGTAAAGCAGAAGCTCAGAAAGTTTAAGCCTGATATGAGTCTGAAAATCAAGGAAGAAGTCACTAAGCAGGTCAAAGCTAAGGTTCTCAGGGTAGTAGAATATCCAACATGGTTAGCCAACATTGTGCCAGTACCGAAGAAGGATGGGAAGGTCAGAGTCTGTGTCGACTACCGGGATCTCAACCGGGCCAGTCCAAAAGACGACTTCCCCTTGCCAAACATACACATCCTGATTGACAATTGCGCCAAGCACGAGTTGCAATCATTTGTAGATTGTTTCGCTGGGTATCATCAGATCTGGATGGACGAAGAAGATGCTGAGAAAACGGCTTTCATTACGCCGTGGGGGATGTACTGCTACAATATGATGCCATTCGGGTTAATGAATGCAGGGGCCACCTACATGAGGGCCATGACTACCATTTTTCATGATATGATACACAAGGAGATCGAGGTGTACGCAGACAACGTCATCATTAAGTCAAAGAAGGCCACTGATCACATGGAAGATTTGAGGAAATTCTTCAATAGAATGAGAAGGTACAACCTGAAACTGAATCCCGCAAAATGTGCGTTCGGGGTTCCTGCCAGAAAACTACTTGGGTTCATTGTAAGTCGCCGAGGAATAGAATTGGATCCATCAAAGGTCAAAGCTATTCAAGAGTTTCCACCGCCAAAGAACAAGAAGGACGTAATGAGTTTCTTGGGGAGACTCAACTATATCAACCGGTTCATAGCTCAATCTACAGTTATCTGCGAGCCAATCTTTAAGATGTTGAAGAAGGACGCCGCTACCAAATGGACCGATGACTGCCAGAAGGCCTTCGACAGAATCAAGGGGTACCTCTCAACACCACCAGTTTTGGTCCCGCCCGAGCCAGGTAGACCTCTATTACTCTACCTCGCAGTATTAGATGGAGCATTCAGTTGTGTTCTGGGGCAACATGACGAAACGGGGAGGAAGGTGCAGGTCATCTATTATCTCAGTAAGAAGTTCACCCGTACGAAGCCCGGTATTCTCTGTTAGAGCGCACCTGTTGTGCTTTGACTTGGGTAGCTCAGAAGTTGAGGCACTACTTCTGTGCCTATGCCACATATCTCATATCAAGGATGGATCCTTTGAAGTACATCTTTTAGAAGCCCATGCCTACCGGCAAGCTAGCCAAGTGGCAAATCCTGTTGAGTGAATTTGACATTGTCTACGTCACTTAGAAAGCGATCAAAGGACAAGCATTGGCAGATCACCTTGCCGAGAATCTCGTGGACGGAGAATACGAACCCCTAAAGACGTATTTTCCTGACGAAGAGGTATCATTCATAGGAGAGGATTGCAGAATCCTATGATGGTTGGAGAATGTTTTTCGATGGAGAAGCAAATTTCAAAGGAGTTGGCATAGGAGCAGTCCTAGTGTCAGAAACTGGTCAGCATTATCCGGTGTCTGCCAAACTCAGGTTCCCGTGCACCAACAACATGGCCGAATACGAAGCCTGCATCTTAGGGCTCAAGATGGCCATTGACATGAACATCCAAGAGTTACTAGTAATTGGGGATTCAGACATTCTTATACATCAGGTCCGAGAAGAATGGGCGACCAAGAACTCCAAGATACTCCCTTATCTGCATCATGTACAGGAGTTGAGAAAGAGGTTCACAAAGACAGAATTCCAGCATGTTCCCAGAGTCCAGAATGAGTTTGCCGATGCATTGGCTACCCTATCATCCATGATACAGCATCCATATAAGAACTTCATTGATCCTATTCCGGTGAAGATATATGATCAGCCAGCTCACTGTGCTCATGTCGAAGAAGAAGCAGATGGAAAACCTTGGTTTCATGACATCAAGGAATATTTGGCAAAAGGAGAATACCCAGAGATTGCAAACACCACACAGAAACGCACGCTCCGAAGATTGTCTAACAACTTCTTTCACAGCAGAGGAATCCTGTATAGGAGGACTCCGGATATGGGATTACTAAGGTGTGTTGATGCGAAAGAAGCATCTAAACTACTAGAAGAATCCATGCTGGGACCTGCGGCCCACATATGAATGGTTTTGTCTTAGCCAAGAAGATACTCCGGGCTGGTTACTTTTGGATGACTATGGAAACAGATTGTATCCAGTACGTCCGGAAATGCCACCGCTGCCAGATACATGCAGACATGATCAAGGTACCTCCAAATGAGCTTAATGCAACAAGCTCACCATGGCCGTTCGCCGCCTGGGGAATGGATGTTATCAGACCAATCGAACCTACTGCATCAAACGGACACAGGTTTATCCTAGTGGAAATTGATTATTTCACCAAATGGGTTGAAGCAGCATCCTACAGAGCAGTGACCAAGAAAGTCGTGGCAGACTTTGTCCGCGACCGCATCATTTGTCGATTCGGGATTCCAGAATCAATCATCACTGATAATGGCTCCAACCTCAATAGTGACTTGATGAGAGCCATATGTGAAACTTTCAAAATCAGACACAATAATTCTACAGCCTACAGACCTCAGATGAACGGAGCCGTAGAAGCCGCCAATAAGAACATCAAGAAGATACTAAGGAAAATGATAGAGAAGCATAAGAAGTGGCACGAGAAGCTATCATTTGCTTTGCTAGAGGTACCGCACCACAGTCCGCACATCAACTGGGGCAACACCCTATATGCTGGTTTATGGTACGGAGCAGTCATTCCCGCCGAGGTAGAAATTCCTTCCTTAAGGATCATACAGGAAGCTGAGCTCGACGATGCAGAATGGGTGAAAAGTCGCTACGAGCAGCTAGCCCTTATAGACGGAAAGAGAATGAATGCGGTTTGCCATGGTCAACTTTACCAGAACAGAATGTCCAGAGCCTTCAATAAAAGAGCCAAGCCAAGACAGTTCGCACCGGGGCAGCTGGTGTTGAAGAAAATTTTCCCGCATCAGGATGAAGCCAAAGGGAACTTCTCTCCCAGCTGGCAGGGTCCATACATGGTTCACCGGGTTCTAACAGGAGGAGCCCTCATACTTGCAGAAATGGACGGAGAAGTTTGGCCAAAGCCGATCAATTCAGACGCAGTCAAGAGATACTACGTGTAACCTTTATGCTTTCCTTGTATGATGTAACATTGAACTACGCCTGACCTGATTCCCTTTTAAGAGGGGATACGTAGGCAGCCCTATGGGTTCGGTCACAATGCAATAAAATTTTCATTTCCCCCGCTATTGGAAACTGGGGCAGAATTTTGAGGAGGACCCTCAAAATTCCGAAGTGATTTCAGCCATTCGCCGCAAGCAGCTGTTAGAAGCAGCAACCCAGTAAACTGGGGCAGAATTTTGAGGAGGTCCCTCAAAATTCCGTAGCAAGAAAGGTTGCAATGTCTTGAACCACGTCACGGTCGTCGGTTCATCTAAAAGAAAGATATTCTTAATTATGCATTTATGTTATATTTTTGCTAAATCATGCATGTCTATTTCCGAAATCGCTTGTTTAGCAATGCTACCCCAACGATACGTACAGTATCACCAGATCAAGATCACGCGGATCAAGCAGAGCCAGCGGGGATACGAACTAACCTCCCCCCTCTACAAAACTCACGACTTTTCTTTGGATGCAGGCATTCAAGTTGCAAAATCATCAGAGATACTATACACTCACGAGGCAAACATTGTTCAGAAATACAACTCTCAGAATCGTTGCACTTACCCACAGTTGCTATATGTACACGACAGTGTCCCCAGCAGGCACAATGTCCCCAGCAGTCATAATGTCGCAACCTGCTATCAGCTAAGAAAAACTCCATTATCATTTGCCTTTTTACTTCCGGCATAAGGCTACCATTCTGCCTTCCGAGACTAAACTCTGTCTCCATCTGCATTCTTTGCATTGCATAAGGCTACCATTCTGCCTTCCGAGGTTAAGCTCTACCTCCATCTGCATCCTCTGCATTGCATAAGGCTACCATTCTGCCTTCCGAGACTAAGCACTGTCTCCATCTGCATGGCTGAAAGATCGCCACTTTATTTACGCTTGCATGGCTGAAAGATCGCCACCTATTGCATTGCATAAGGCTACCATTCTGCCNTGTTTTCTTAGAAAGGTACTTTCTTTATAGCACACTGACTCTGCCAACGCAGGTGTTGGAGAATTTTCCGAGATGAGGCCGTGTCTCCTTGGCGAGGAGGAGAGGTTGCCAACCTCGGGGTCGAGGATCGGTAATAAACGGAAAGAATCTTTGAGGTGTGAGGATGCCCGCAGCAGGGCGAGTCCTGTTATGAGGTTCAAAAGAGACGAGTCGGCCGAGCTTCCGGCCTCTGAGGCCTCTATTCTTGAAGAAACAGTTCCAACCTTGTTGATGCCTCCCGTTCCTGTTGAAGGTACTTCAAGAGACAAGGGTCATCCACTGCCTCCCTATTCTCCTATCGATGTCACTCCGGGGGAAACTAAGCCATCGGATGTATGCTCGACTTTTGGTGAGGCTCAGCGGCTTAGCTTCATGGTAAGCTTTGGTAGCCGGTATAGGCTTCTTTAAGTTTCGCGTCTTCCTTTTTCTTATTGAGCTTTCTTTTTGCAGGCCTTTGACAAGATTAAGCCCGAGCTACTTCGCCGTGAGGCCAGACTGCGGAAAGCTTTGGATGGGGAGAACTTCCTTAGGCTTCTTTGCACAAAAAAGGAAGATGAACTGGTATACCTGCGGTATGAGGCGGATCAAATTCGGAACTACGAGGACTATCTCGAAATATAGGTAACCTTTGTTTTGAGCCGATGCATGCTCCTCCTTCTGCTTTCGCAGGCTAATATTGTCCTTTTTCAGCTACAGAGAAAAATGGAGGACCTGGAACGACTTTGGGGCAAATTTGGCCAGGTTAAGCGTGAGCGTAACGAACTAGAAGTCCAAATGGAGGCCCAGAGAGATGCCTTGGCCAAGGCCTCCACCCTTGAAGTGCAGTTTTGGAACATTCGTGCGAACAGTCCGGCCCGAACGAGCATAATTGTGAGGCTCGAATCTGAAATTTTAAAGATGAAGGCAGAGGTCGTAGATGCTCGGACTTAAGCCGATGTGGTCCGAGCCAAGGCCGATAAGAAAGTGGCCGTCTTTTTGCAAGACTCCATTAACGCTCGAGCTGAGCTGAGAAGAGCTCTCGGTCGGGAGAGTAGGAGCAAAGAGTATGTCAGATGTAAATCTCGGAGGGAAGCTCTCCAGGAGATACACGCCAGGGGCATTGATCTCTCGGAACAGATATAGCAGGCAAATACAGATGAGTATGATTCTAAGTTCCTTTTGTCTGATGCCAAAGATAGCGAGGAAGAGGCTGATGTGTCGTAGTCCCCGAGGGGAACGTAGATTAAACCTTCCTTTTCTGATTCTATGCATAGTCCTTTCTAAGAGCATTGTAAATAAAGCTTGTATTTTTTCGCGTCTATGTATGAAAGGAAGCCTTGCAGTTTCATTTTTCATACACTTCCCTTTGCTTCGATGTTTGTCAGTTATTAGCTAGGTGAACTGGTTTTCGGATTAAAAGAACCCTTAGGTTTATAGTACAGCCCTGGGGCTCGTTGGGCTGGCCCGTAGGCTCTTACGCGTCTGGCCGGTACGACCTTTTTGTATAAGCTGGCGTTTAAGCTCTTATGCTTTTGCTCTTAGGCATATTCAGTTAACTGTTTCGGGTTCAGTTTTTGAGTCGGATTTCGACTCGAGCTTATTGACTCTTAAGTTTTTGAATTAAAAGCTAGCCCTTAGGCTCTTACGCGATTGGTCGGTACGACCTTTTACATGGGCTGGCGGTAGTGTCTCTTACGCTTTAGGTCGGTACGACTTTTACATGAGCTGGCGGTAGTGGCTCTTACGCATTAGGTTGGTATGACCTTTTACATGGGCTGGCGATAGTGGCTCTTACGCATTGGGTCGGTACGACCTCTATATAGGCTTTATTCTTCCCTCGTTAAGGATATTTTGAAATTTTGTTTGCCTGACTCTTCGACAGTTCGATAAAAACCTCGATTGTGAGTCATTATATGGCGATGAATAAGCACCTCGGGAGGTTTTGCTCGGTGGCTGAGTGTTTCGAGACCTATAGTTTTGGAGCTGACATGGTCGAAGCCCTTTTGCCTATGTCGAGGGTAGCCCGTTTTAATCAGTTCTTTATGAAGTACTTTCGAAGTAATTGAAGGCCTGTGATTTTATAGCGACGGTCGGGCGTCCCCGAGTCGCGTTAGTTTGGCTGGTACAGCCTTGTGACCATAGTCATTGTGTTTGGCCAGAGCCTATCAGTCCCCAAGTGAGGTAGTTTCGGCATTTATATCGAGGGTATGCCTTTTTAGGGGTCTTACAAGTTCGATATATAGCTTTAACTTTAAGGTCGGGTTTATGCCTTTTGTAAGGTCTTATAAATTTGAGCATGCCTTACTTGATGTCTTACAGTTTTGGTTACTTGATACAAGTATGGTTCGTGCCTTGCTTGAGGTCTTACAGTTTTGGTTACTTGGTACAATTATGGTTCATGCCTTGCTTGAGGTCCTACATATTTGATATTGCCTTATGAAGGTCTTATCGATTTGATATTGCCTTATGAAGGTCTTATAGGTTTGATATTGCCTTATGAAGGTCTTACGCGCTCGAGCTTGCCCGCATGGGGCCTTATAGCCTCGAGTTTTTGACAGATCGATGGGGGTGGCAGTTGGCGGCAGTCCCCGAGTCACTGAAAGTTTCTTGGCTCGGGAGCCATTCCTTGTAAACTTGGTATTGCCTTATTGAGGGCTTATGAGTTCAGAGTTTCCGACCTAGAGGTCATGTGGCCTTGAGTTTTCGACGCTAGTCCTCGAGCGTTCGGGACGTTTTTTGGCTTCTGGAGCCATTTTTGTGATCTTAATGTTGCCTCATTGAGGGCTTAGCTTCGAGTTTTTGACACCAGTCCCTGAGTGTTCGGGACCATTTTTGGCTCTGGGGCCGTTTTTTTAAAAAATACCGAGCTTCTTTGAACGCGAAATGCTTTGATGGAGGACAAAGTATTCTTTGATTGCTTGGTACAAGTATACACATTTTTGCTGTCAAGGGCTCGGTTATTCTATACGGACATGGTTCATTCAACCGTTTGGTCCGGTACATCATTTTCCTATCGAGACCCCATTCAGCACATCTTGGATTCTCCAAGGAGGTGACCTTCCGGGGGGGTACCCCTCAGTATTCGAGGTTGATTGAAGAGAAGCCTTGAATACCTGATGAGCCTTCCTTAGGTAGCATATAGATGTTGCCACATTAAAAACCTTGTCGGTGAAAACCCTTCTTGGGATAAGACCCGATCGAAGGAAAAGGGTGCAACGCATGCTTTCAAAACCTAAGGCCTTCAAGTTGGAAAGAGCTTCGGCAGCATCGGTCGAGTGCCTGCATACACGGTTAGAGCAATATCCGAATGAAAAAGGGAGATGATCGTACCTTAGTGCCGGCGATGCCTCGCGTCTTAAAATGCTTCGATCATTTGCTTTGGGGATGCGGTACGGTCCGTTGCTTGTTTTAGTCGGGTGTAACCGAAAGTATAGCTTGTTATTGCTATTTTACCATTTTCTTATCCTTTGTCTCCTTCGGCGGTGGAGGTATTGGTGCCGGTGCCATATCGTGCACCGCAAATATCTCTTTTGCTGCTTACTGTTCTCCATAGACGGTTTTTATCCCGTCCTTTGTTGGGAACATCATCATTTGATGGAGGGTGGATGGCACTGCCCTCATGCAGTGTATCCATGGCCTTCCGAGCAGGTTGTTATACCTCATGTCTCCTTCGACGACATGAAATTTGGCATTTTGGGTTGTGCCAGCCATGTTGATCGGGAGGGTGATTTCTCCTTTGGTCATTTTGCTTGCCATGTTGAATCCATTGAGGACTCGAGAGCCAGGTACGATCTGGTCGAGCAGTCCGAGCTGCTCCACCACCCTCGACCTAATGATGTTGGCCGAGCTACCTGGATCCACAAGCACAAGCTCAATTTGAAATGTATTTACAAGTAAAGAAATTACCAATGCGTCGTTATGGGGCTGAGATAGAGCCTCGATGTCTTTGTCGCTGAACGTGAGGGCGTCCTCGTGTATGTAACCTCGAGTTCGCTTTTCCCTGGTGATGGTAATTTTTGTTCTCCAAACCATGGGTTCTTGTGGAGCATCGATACCTCCGAAGGTCATGTGGATGACATGTTGTGGCTCGCCTGTTTCACTCTTCTTGACCGCCTCTCCTTCCTGGAATTGATTTTTGGCTCGGTCGTTGAGGAATTCTCGGAGGTGACCTTTGCTAAGTAATCGGGCTATTTCTTCTCGGAGTTATCGGCAATCCTCGTTCGTGTGACCATGTGTGTTGTGAAATTCACACACTAAGTTATGGTTCCTTTGCGAATAATCTGATTGTACAGGATTTGGCCACCTGGTGTCTCTGATTTTACTGATGGCGAATACGATGTCTGAAATGTCGATGTTGAAGTTGTATTCTGACAGGCAGGGTGCCTCCGTCGGTCCTGTCTGCCTATCGAATCCAGCTCTACTAACAAGTCCCCGAGGGTTCTATCCTCGATCCAGCCTTCAATTGTTGCGGGGTATGTTGCGCCTCGGGGCGCTTCTTCTATCTTTAATGTATGGTTGGTATCTTTCTTTGTTTGGCTTTGGCTCCTTTGTCGGAAGACTTTTAGGATATACCGAGCCCGAGGGGGCTCCTAGTTG
This sequence comes from Nicotiana attenuata, assembly GCF_001879085.1. Classification (NCBI taxonomy): domain Eukaryota; kingdom Viridiplantae; phylum Streptophyta; class Magnoliopsida; order Solanales; family Solanaceae; genus Nicotiana; species Nicotiana attenuata. The sequence goes on along the minus strand of NW_017672795.1, from coordinate 18,979 downwards.
GTCATATTCGACCCTGATCTTTGATTGGTACCGGTTGTGGACATCCGAGCAGGTCACAGCGGGATATTCAACTAAGTCTGCTTCAGCTGTTTTGAAGCTACCGAGCTTCGCTCGTACAAACCTTGAGTGAAGGCCTGCACTGCCCAATCGTCAGAGACTGGCGGCAGTTCCATTCGTTCCATTTGAAAGTGAGATACGAACTCTCGCAGCATCTCGTTCTCTCTTTGCTTGATTTTGAAGACGTCGGATTTCCTTGTAGCTACCTTGATGGCACCAGCATGTGCCTTTATGAAGGAATCTACCACCATGGAGAACAAGTCTATTGAGTTTGTAGCAAGGTTGTGATACCATATCATGGCCCCTTTGAAAGCGTCTCCCCAAACTTTTTTAGTAGGACGGATTCAATCTCATCGTCCCTTAGGTCGTTGCCCTTCACTGCACAAGTGTAAGCAGTGATGTGCTCGTTGGGGTCTGAGGTTCTATTGTACTTTGGAGGGTCGGGCATTCTGACTTCTTTGGAATGGGTTTTGGGGCCGCTTCCTGTGGGAATGAATTTTGTACAAAGTTCTTCAAATCTACACCCTTCAGGATCGGGGGTGCGCTCGAGATTTGATCGACCCCAGAATTGTAGGTATCCACCTTCTTGTCGTTGGGTTCTATCTTCTTCTCGCCCTATTCGACCCTCTTTGTGAGGTCCTCAAGCATCTTTATGATGGCAGGATCAGCTGCCGACCCGTTGTTGCTTGATCTTTCTGGTATCTGCTCGGCTTGGGGAGCCGTTTCCGGTGCCACAGTGCTGGGAGTTTTCTGGCAGCTTTGCAGCTGAGCAATCGCCAGTTGTTGTGCTTGTAACATCTCGAAGATGACGTTAAGGCAAATCCATTATTCTTCCTGAGCCGGGGTTTTTTGAGCTTCTTGTTGATCTCCTTGGTGTATGCTCCTGTTGGTGTGGAGCTTATTTCGATGTGTTGAGCGTCGCGCGAGATCGCATCCACGGGAATTGGTTCTTGCAGATCCTCAGGGTTTCGTGGTGGTAGACCAATACCTGGAATAGCCATACCATTTTCTCCACGGTCCTCAAGTTGTCATTTTCATGTGCGTTTATTGAGTTAGACACTTTGACCTGAAGTAAAAAATTATTGGACAAGAAAAAGTGTGAAAGATATCTTGCGTTATGTAGTAAACCAGCAAGAAAAGCATCGCTATTATTTTTAGCCCCACGGTGGGAGCCAAACTGTTTACCTTGAAAATGGTATTAACAATTAGTTTTGATTTTGGGGTTCTAAAAATATGTGATCTATTTTTATGCTAGTTGTCAAGTAGTAGATGCTAAATGACGAGGTTAGAAAATAAGATAAGAGATTGAAGATAGCTTTAGAAACCAAACCAAACGGTTGAGAATCAGGACCTCGGGCTAGCGCGTGCGAGGCCTCGATGCCAAGTCAGATGCTCGTAAAGGATCAGTCGTTGAAGGATTAACAACTATTTGGGCTGTGATTGCGGCTCTTTATGACTAATAACAAGCAATAAATGAAGAACAATTAATGAGGTATAATAAATGTAAATAAGGCAATAAATGTAAGGAATAGATCCAAATAGAAAGTATGTTTGAGTTAGAGAGCAGAAAGAATGTCCCTGTACTGAATGAAGTGTCTTGTGTCCTTTACAAAATGATAAGGAACCCCTTTATAGATCAGGGGAATCCTAGTATGGTACAAGTGCATTTATTACAAAGATATGACATTGATACAACTATTTATTGCCTCGGTACTGGCGCACATCAGCCTGTTAACTTCCATCAAGTGCCTGTTTGTTAGCCCCTAACAATGAGACTTGACGAATGTCGGGCAGAATCCGTTTCAAGGGTTTGTTCATTGCCCCTTGACATGGGTTTGTGAAAAAGTTGGCAAGCAATATACGAAGCTGGGTGTGTGTCTAAGTTAGTGATGGACTTAGACAAGTCTGCTAGGCAAGGTACCTTGAGTGTTGGCAAGGCAACCTTGGTTCGTGGGCATCGGCAATGGCAACAAAGGCGCATAGCACTTGACAAAGGCATGTGTAGATCAGTGGGACGACTAAGTTTATGGCAACACGTGGCCATGAGCTTATGGTCGAGGCATGGTCCAAAACAAGGCAAGGCAGGAGACTAAGTATGGGCAAAAGTTGGAAGGCAAGTGTGCAAGGCATGTGACGGAAGAGGTGTGCTATGCATGTGCTGTTGAAGTTAAAGGCACATGCAAAGCACATGTGCAGTTGACTCAAATGCTGAAGACAAGTCCAATTTCGTGAGAAGGGTTTGAATTCAAATTCAAACATATTGGTTATGCTTGTTTGTAGGACTGTCATGTGCATGGCACATTGTTTTAACTGCCCCTTTGTAAAACTGCCATAGGCAGGCCCCTTTTATGTGTGTATTTTGTTTGGGATTAAGGCAAGTGGCATATTTTGAGCCTTTCCAAATTGAGTCCTTTTTGTATTCTGCGAGAATAATAAAGGTTGGGTGATTTTACCCGTAATTCTGTGGTTGTTAAGTTTGGCTAAGTCTGAATAATTCTAAGTGTCAGGCTGTGTGTGCGAAAAAGTGAGCAGAGTGGCTGTGTGTTTAGCTACTACCGTGCAGTGTCAATAGTGCGAAAGTTGGCCCTGTGACAACTGGTATCAGAGCTTGGTCGTGATTTGTGGCCATGGCTGGTGGGTCTACTTTAGACTTACGTGATCGTGTGCAAAGGTTGGAGGCGTTGATTGGTGTGACTGATGATCCTTTAGACCTGGTAGATCTAATTACTTAGATCTACCGTTTAAAGGATGGCATGGATCAGTTTCGTGATGGTATCCAACAAACCTGTGAGGCTACGAATGTTCAAGTTGAAGATCTGAAGAAAGAGATCGAAACTTTGAACGCTGAAATCACTGTTCTTCGAAGGGCATTGGCTGCTCCAAGCCAAGGCAGTGAAGAACGTTCGAAAGTGAAGACCCCTGATACTAAGGCGTTTGGTGGATCGCGTAGTCTGTGGGATATGGAGCAATACTTTGTTGCTACCAAAGTTCCAGACGGAGAAAAAGTCACAATTACAAGCGTATACCTAACGTGAGATGCTAAATCGTGGTGGAGAACTCGCATGGCTGATGACAAAAGTGTGGGCAGACCCAAGATAAATACGTGGGAGAAACTCCGGAAGGAAATGAAGGACCAGTTCTTGCCTAGCAACGCATTTTGGCTTGCTGTGGATCGCTTGAAACGTCCATGGCAAAATGGATCTATTCGTGATTATATTAAGGAATTTACTTCCTTAATGCTGGATATTCAGAACATGTTGGAGGATGATAAATTGCATAACTTTATTTCTGGAATGCAAGCATGGGCGCAGAACGAACTTAGGAGACAGAACGTGAAAGATCTCCCGAGTGCGATTGTTGCAGCGGATTCTTTGGTGGATTATCGCAGTACCCGTAGTCTTTCTGAAATTCCTTCCACTTCAAAACCTAAGAAAAGGGTGGAGAAGAAAGGGGAATGGAGGAAAGAAGTTCAAAAAGAAGTTGTGGAAAAGGGCAAGGCTGTTGCTGATGGACATGCTAGAAACAAAGGCATCGCAGACAAAAAGAGCTATGGTTGCTGGATGTGCGGCGGACCTCACATTGCCAAGAATTGTCAGAATCGGGAGCGGGTTAATGCTTTGCTTGCTACAGAAAATAAGCGGGATGGACAAGTTCAGGAAGTTGCTGCTGCCTTAGTGAATCCTTTGCAATTGCTGAATGTTATCTCGTTGGTTAATTCCACAAGCAACGAGACTAACCCTCATTCCTTGCTGATGCATATTGAAATGAGAATTGGGGAGAAAAGTGTGATAGCTATGGTAGATACTAGCGCTACTCATACTTTGGTGCATAAGTACGGATTGAGTGTGAGTAAATGTCCCTCCTACATGAAGACTGTGAATGCCAAAGCACAAGCCATTGTGGGTATGGCTTATGATGTTCCTATGTTTGTTGGGAACTGGAAAGGGAAAGTTAATTTGATGGTGATTCCATTGGAATACTTTGAGGTGATCCTTGGAATTGACTTTATGCGGAAACATCGCTTTGTTCCAATGCCTCATTTGGACGGAGTGATGATGATGCATGAAACAACTCCTGGTTTTGTGAAGGCTGTTCATCCTTATGGGAAAGAAGAAACTCAACGGAAGACTTCACTAATTTCTGCCATGATGGTCGAGAAAGGGTTTAAAAGGGGATACGAGACTTTCCTTGCTGCTATGATTGAGGTGAAGCATGATGTAAAGGTTGAAGTGCCGGACTGCGTTGCTCAAATTTTGAGTGACTTTGCTGATGTGATGCCACAGGAGTTTCCTAAAAATCTGCCACCACGGAGGGCTATTGATCACAAGATAGAGTTGATGTCGGGATCGATGCCTCCTGCTCAACCTCCTTATCGGATGGCGCCAAAAGAGTTGGCTGAATTGCGGAAACAATTGAACGAGTTGCTTGATGCGGGATTGATTCAGCCATAAAAAGCTCCATTTGGTGCACCTGTTTTATTTCAAAAGAAATGTGCGTTGATTATCGGGCATTGAACAAGGTGACTGTGAAGAACAAATATCCGGTTCCGTTGGTGCAGGACTTGATGGATAGATTGAGCAAGGATTGCTGGTTCACGAAGCTTGATTTATGGTCTGGTTATTGGCAGGTACGGATAGCTGAAGGTGATAAGTCTAAAACTACTTGTGTTACGAGGTATGGCTCATATGAGTTACCGTTCGGGTTGACAAATTCCCCTGCTACTTTTTGCAACCCGATGAATGATGTGTTGTATGAGTACTTAGGTGACTTTGTCATTGTCTACTTAGACGACATTGTTATCTATAGTCGGACCCGAGATGAACATATGTCACACTTGATCAATGTGTTGTCTCGTTTAACGGAGTACAAGCTGTTTATGATGATGAAAAAGTATGAGTTTGCAAAATAGGAGATCAAATTTATTGGGCACTTGGTGAGCCAAAATCGAGTGCGGATGGACCCGAACAAGGTGCAGGTCATTGTGGAGTGGCAGGCACCTAATTCTGTGAACGAATTGAGATCTTTCCTCGGGTTGGCTAACTATTACCGGAAATTCATTGCTGGTTACTCAAAGAAAACTGCTCCTTTGACGGCTTTGTTGAAGAAGAACGTTAGGTGGGATTGGTCAGAAAAATACAGTGATGCGTTTGATGTGTTGAAAGAAGCCATTGCCTCAGAACCTATCTTGCGGCTTGTTGATTTTGAGTTACCCTTTGAAGTCCATACCGATGTTTCCGACAAGGCTGTTGGAGGCGTGCTGGTTCAAGAAGGTCATCTTGTTGCCTTTGAAAACAGGAAGTTGAATGAAGCGGAACATAGATATTCGGCTCATGAAAAGGAGATGGTTGCTGTTATTCATTACTTGCAAATCAGGCGTGTTAACTTGCTGGGAACAAAATTCGTCGTGAGGATGGACAATGTGGCTAATACTTTCTTCAAGAAACAGAAAAATTTGAGTCCAAAGCAAGCACATTGGCAGGAATTTTTAGCAGAATATGATTTTGTGTGGGAGCATAAGCCGGGAAAACACAACCAGGTTGCGGATGCATTGAGTCGGAAGGAAGTCTTTACTGTTGTTAATTCCATTACACGACTTGAGTCAGATTTTCTTGATAAGATCAAGTCAGCAACTGTGAATGATCCATTGTACATAAAAACAATGAATCATGTGAAAGAAGGTACTGTGAGGAGGTACTGGATCGAGGACGATCTTCTCCATTTCAAAGGGGGGAGAATCGTTGTACCACTTGGCGAAGGACTGCACCGTGAATTACTGAAGGAGACACACGATACACTTTGGGCTGCTCATCCGGGCATTGAGAGGATGATGGCGCTGTTGTCACGATATTATTTCTGGCGAAAGATGGAACAAGATGTGGAAGCTTATGTGAAAAGCTGTCTTGTGTGTCAGCTTGATAAAACTGAACGGAAGAAAGATGCGGGGTTGCTGCAACCTTTGCCTATTCCTGAAGAAACATGGCAATCAGTTTCGATGAATTTTATCAACGGGTTCCCAAAAGTCAATGGGTTGTCTTCGATTATGGTGGTGGTCGACAGATTTTCAAACTATGCTATTTTCATTACTGCCCCGACGGAATGTCCCTCTAAAGTTGCTGCGGAGTTATTCTTCAAAAATGTGGTGAAGTATTTCGAGATGCCAGAGGATGTTATTAGTGATAGGAATGCACGGTTCACAGGCCGATTCTGGACTTACTTGTTCAATTTGTTAGGCACAAACTTGAAGTTCTCAACGGCAAACCATCCCCAAACTGATGGCCAAACCGAAAGAATCAATCACCTGCTAGAAGAGTACTTGAGACATTTTGTGACTACGAGTCAACGGAATTGGACAGATTTGTTAGATTGTGCATAATTCTCTTACAATTTGCACAAGTCTTCAGCCACGGAGAAGAGTCCATTTGAGATCGTTTTGGGAAAGCAGCCAAGGCTACCAACGAAGATGGTGCAAAGAAGACTGGTGGGAAATGTCCAGCTGCATTCCATTATGGGTTTGATAGACAAATTATGATGGATGAAGCAGCAGACAATTTGAAAGTGGCCCAGAAACTCATGAAAAAATATGCTGATCGGAACAGGCGCCCATTGGAGTTTAAAGTGGGAGACAAAGTGTTGTTGAAGCTTACTCCTCAATTCTGGAAAAAGATTGATAGCAGGGTAAGGCATAGAGCATTGGTTTCAAGATATGATGGTCCATTTGAAGTTATTGTAAAGGTGGGTGAAGTTGCTTACCATTTGAAGCTGCCGGAAAGAATGAAAATACACCCAACTTTCGATGTGAGTTATTTGAGGCCTTATGTGGAAGATCCTGAAGATCCGGATAGGCATAAAATCAAGAAAGCTCCTCCTGAAGTGCGCACTCAGATTGAGGACGAGATTGAAAAGATTCTGGACCACTGGGTACTTAGGATGCACAAAAAGAATAGGCGGGCAGAATTTTTAATTCAATGGAAAGGCAAGCCCGAGGCAGATGCAACTTGGGAGAAGGGTAATTCATTATGGCAATTCAAAGATCAAATCGAGGACTACTTGAAATCAACCTTGACGAGGCCGTCGAGTTCAACCAGTGGGGGTGGTTTGTTAGCCCCTAACAATGAGACTTGACGAATGTCGGGCAAAATCCGTGTCAAGGGTTTTTACATTGCCCCCTGACATGGGTTTGTGAAAGTGTTGGCAAGCAATATACGAAGTTGGGTGTGCGTCTAAGTTAGTGATGGACTTAGACAAGTCAGCTAGGCAAGGTTCCTTGAGTGTTGGCAAGGCAGCCTTGGTTCATGGGCATCGACAATGGCAACGAAGGCGCATGGCACTTGACAAAGGCATGCGTGGGTTAGTGGGATGACTAAGTTTGTGGAAAGACGTGGCCATGAGCTTATGGGTGAGGCATCGTCCAAAACAAGGCAAGGTAGGAGAGTAAGTATGGGCAAAAGCTAGAAGGCAAGTGTGCAAGGCATGTGAAGGAAGAGGTGTGCTATGCATGTGTTGTGGAAGTTAAAGGCACATGCAAAGCACATGTGCAGTTAACTCAAATGCTGAAGACAAGTCCAATTTCGTGGGAAGGGTGTTAATTCAAATTCAAACAGATTGGTTATGCTTGTTTGTAGGACTGTCATGTGCATGGCACATTGTTTTAACTGCCCCTTTGTAAAACTGCCATAAGAAGGCCCCTTTTACGTGTGTATTCGTTTGGGATTAAGGCAAGTAGCA
>NW_017672795.1:5178-5423 GCF_001879085.1 Nicotiana attenuata | reverse complement strand
AAAAACGACTAGGGAGTGCAGACCCTATGTTTGAAAAGCTGACTAGGAAGTGAAGACCATATGCCTAAAAATATCAACTAGGGAGTGGAGACCCTATGTTGGAAAAGCAGACTAGGGAATGGAGACCCTATGTCTAAAAACATCATCTAGGGAGTGGAGACCCTATGTCTAAAAATAATCTCAACTAGGGATTGGAGATCCTATGTTGGCAAAAGGCGACTAGGGAGTGGAGACCCTATGTCTAA
>NW_017672795.1:0-224 GCF_001879085.1 Nicotiana attenuata | reverse complement strand
AGACCCTCTGTTTAGAACAAAATCAACTCGGGAGTGGAGACTCTATGTTGGAAAAGCGACTAGGGAGTGGAGACCCTATGTCTGAAAATCATCAACTAGGGAGTAGAGACTCTATGTCTAAAAACATCAACTAGGGAGTGGAGACCCTATGTTGGAAAAGCAACTATGGTGTGGAGAGCCTATGTTGGAAAAACGACTAGAGAGTGGAGCCCCTATGTCTAAAA
>NW_017672794.1:166557-168358 GCF_001879085.1 Nicotiana attenuata | reverse complement strand
ACGAACACCATTTATAATATAAAAATTATGTCAACAAGCACATGCAACAAAAATAAAGTAAGGGATCAAATGTATGCCACCAACACTCCAACGGTATAAAAAAAACAAAACAAAACAAAACACATCATCACGGCTAATTCTGTTTTCCATTAATGAATTTCATTCCCTTGATCTTTAAATATGATCATTCCTTAAATGTGGTAGAAGAAATAATAGGGTAAGGGACTTAGGGTAAAGGAAAGGGTATAGATTAGGGAAAATAATATTGTATAGCCGCTTTCAAAATAGTAGCGGAATATATATACATTCTGTATGTTATATTTATCTACACAAATAGGTAATTACTTATTTAACAAGTGTCTACAGTCTAGGGGTGTGCATTCGATTTATCGATTCGATTTTGACCCTTCTCGATAATTACTTATCGATTATCGATTTGTACATATGCTTATCGTTATCGTTTCAATAAGGTTTTGATTTTTTCGATTTCGATTTCGATAACAAATAATCGATTCGATTTATCGATAAACCGATTCGAATGCACACCCCTAGCTGCACATGCTCACGGGTTTCATGCCGGCGGGCGAGGAGGTAGGGTCTGGGGCCAGTCGTATACAGTTAGTCCCCATTAGAGACCACCTGGTGTAGATCCATGATACTATCACCGATGAGTCAACGGAGGTGGATGTACAACGATATACGAGGCTGCTGTTGCTCCTTCTATTTGGGAGGGTCTTGTTCCCGAACACTTCGGGAAACCTAGTGAGCCTCCGTTTTCTGCATCATATTACCCGGTTCGAGGATACAGCTAGCTACAGCTGGGGTGGTGCTGTCATCTCATATTTGTACAGGCAGATGTGCCGGGCTTGCATCGGCACACAGAGAGACGTTTGTGGCTTTCTGCCGCTTCTACAGGTGACAACATATTCAAATAATATGTCCATTAGTTACAATTCTACCTAGTTATAGTTAATCTTATACTTTACGTCAACTTTGTCTGTTAGATTTGGGTCTGGGAGCGATTTCTGCAGTTTCTGCCACCTCTACCACAGCTACCGGCTAACGTAGAAATTCCGCATCTCCCTCTAGCACATAATATTTAATCGAATATGCCCATTACTTTTTTTAGTTCTCCATTCGTTTGATAATTTCATATAACAACACAAGTACTTAAACTTAATTTCCACTTCAACTAAAATAAAATATACTACACCAAACTAGGAAAACATTCCAACAACACAAACACAAACATAGCAGGCCAACATAATGAAAATACATGAAATATGAAAAATACATTAAACACATACATGCCAATGTTTAGCCCCGGTTGCCATTTATTCTCCGCTCCAACCACTTAAATCGTTCTGCCAGTTGTTCTTTCTCTTCTTCTACCTCTTTCAGTTTCGCCTTCACCTCCGCAAGTTCCCGTTTATATTTTTTTTTACGATCCTTTTGTTCTTGACAATTCCATTGTGCTTTTCATTTTTCTTCTCCCGCCTCCTTCAGTTTCGCCTTCATGTCTGCAATAATTCTATCGCTTTCTCTTTGTGTTTCCAGTTGGCGTGAACACATATTATGAAGAAATTGCAGTTGTTCTCTGTAGCATTCCTGATAACATGGTTCATCAACCCATTCCTCAAATTCACATATAGGTTCGCCGGGAACCTTGTAAAACTGGTTCATACAGTGCCAGTAGCGGCGTCCAACTTCACCATCGTCCCAACAATTGTGCATCAGGCATGCTTTTCCACAGTAGCACTTTGGTGGACGAAGAGGTTGAGCCATTTTAAATGAAAATATT
>NW_017672794.1:106526-165299 GCF_001879085.1 Nicotiana attenuata | reverse complement strand
ACTTGATGGCATGTGAGCAAGACATGTGGTAGATGGACCATTTTCCACAAGAGCATAACCTTGCAGATTCATTTACAGTATGCACATTATTACCCCGATTTTAATGGATAGCGGTGCGAACTTCAAAAATATTTCTTTCGTTATCATACTACAAAAATGAATGCCAATGTGCTCGCCGTCTGTATTTCTCAAATCTCTTCATCGGCACTGGCATAAATTCAACACCCCTTTCCATCAATGACGTTGCAGTTGCAGACCTTTCAACAAACCTCTCCGCCATCTGCTTAAACGACATCCGCACCATGGCTGTGACAGGCAATCCTCTTGCCGACTTCAATAACCCGTTGAAAGACTCTGACACATTTGTAGTCAGAGTTCCCCATCGTCTGCCACCATCCGCATGCAAAGTCCACTTTTCAGGGTCATGTCGCATTAACCAACGATAGGCTGCCTCGTCTTCTTGCCTGATATATTCCATGTGCCTCCGAAATTTATGTTGTTGGTGGTCTGTTGCTGCCATCCACATCAAATCATGCAGATCCTTATTGGGATATGCCTTCTGGAAATTGGCTTTAAGGTGCCTAACACAGTAACGATGGTAGGCATAAGGTTCTTGCCATGCAGGCAAGTTCTCCACAGAACTTAAGATACCACCGTGCCGATCAGATATTAGACCAATACCGGAACGCTGTTTGACAACGTGCTCTTTCATATGGTTCAAAAACAGCGTCCACGTCTCTTGGCTTTCATTGGCACAAATAGCAAAAGCTAGAGGAAATATCTGTCCATTAGCATCTACTGCCACGGCTATTAACAGCTTGATATCGTACTTTCCATAGACATTAGTGCCGTCTATAGATACTACGGGGCGACAATGCGAAAAACCATCAATAGCTGGTTTAAACGCCCAGAACACGTAGTTGAATATATATTCTGGTTTACCTGCACTCCGCTCAAGCTTCCACTCAACAACCGTCCCGGGGTTAAAATGCTGCAGTGTAGCCATGTACCTAGGCAGATCTGCAAATGACTTATCCCAGTTACCATAGACTATTTCAAACGCTCGTTTGCGCCCGAGAAATGCCTTTCTTTTAGTAATGGTATGTCCATGTTCCTGGTGGATTGCTGTAATGCACTCTTTGATTTTATACCTTATGGACTGTTCGATGTGTGGAATAAGAACAAGAGAAATCAAGTCAATATCCAAGTTGAAGTGATTACCGTTGAATGTGTCCATTTCGCATGTGTGGTGGGAATGTATTTACCCACTTTCCACATACCTGTCTTCTTCTCGGTCGCACGCAACATCCAATTACATGGCCAAAACCACCTGCGACAAACAACCTTGTATACCGTCGGACTTGACTCCCATACCTGCATCTCATGACAATCTTTTACGTTGTGCATTTTACAAGCCCTGCTTAGGCGCGCTTTATCAGGAAAAAGCATCCCCCTTGCAAGCACCGTTGGTCTAGACTCATCCCATATTGCTGTCCGGATTTCATCAAAATCCCTTGTGAGAGCTTCCACATCCTGCACGGTTGGCAAGTTATCAATGTAAGGAATCTCTCTTGAATGAAACGGCACTTCGGACTCAAACACTCTTCGTCTAAGGGGGTCTCTCTTCAAATCAGGTCCTTCCTCCTCATCCTCTGCATCACCATCCTCACGAGGAAAGGGTGTCTCGTCTCCGGATTCATCCGCATTGTTATCGTAATCATTGTTTTGTTCCTCACTCTGTGCATCTGCCAGATCCCGATGTAATACATCATTTTCGGGCAATTGAGTGAGTTCAACTTGCTCGTTTTCACTGCACAACCAACAAAAATATAAGCTACTAAATTAATAAATGATTTTCATATGGCTATATCACTTCACTTACAAGTCGTAATGTGATGAAATTCCATGATGGACGTTTTCAATTAGGTGATGACTACCGGATGGGCCACTTGTAAAATTCATATCCGGCCGGTACCCCCTATTAAATATATGAGCATTAATACAAATTCAATACAAAAAAAATACATAATTAACACAAATGAAAATTGAAGTTTACCGCTCGTCTTGTAAGTTATGGAAAGCAATGTATAAATTATTTTCTCGTTGCTCATTCACCGGCGGTGATAAGTTTAAATCAAAGAAAACTCTTTCATCCAGAACCTGTCCGGAAAAAACTGTTCCAGAATAACCACCCGATGACTGGGGGTTATCTCTACTATGCACAACCTCGTTTTTTGGAACGTCTTCGGCCTTCACGTACATCTCCAACATTGTGATTACAAGAAATTCCCGACATTCGTCTGAAGTCCTCAGAAAATCACTCAAAGTTTCATCATCGTCGATGTTAAACTCCAAGTAAAAAGCAACCCCTTGCGGAGTGACGGAATACGGATATCCACCGGTTACTTTAAGTATCACTGAACGTTTCCTCACACTCATTTTTTTGCATAACAACGATATCAATGTATCGTACTCCATTGTAAGTGGCAATTTAACATGACACTTAGCAGGTAAACTGTAGCCCACAGAGTTATTCTCCATCACAACCTCACCCCCCCAATATAATGAAACTCTTATCCTACGCTCTTCAGACATAATGAAAAATTGCTGGAGAATTTAAAAACAATAGACGTTTCAACAAGAGTTAAAAAAAATTTGAATGAATTTCTATATGATTCTAACCTCTATATATAGGAAATGGCTAGCCGGGAAGTTCTTTTTTTTTATATATATAGCGCCAAACTAGGTGGCACTATACGCTTTTCAATTATTTAACTCATAAATTATTGGTGGGGCTAGGAAAAAAGAGTATAGCGCCAGGTATTATGGCGCTATACCTGAGCTGTGCCAGCTTTTGCAGTATAACGCCACAATACCTGGCGCTATACTTAATGGTCCAGTTACTGTTAATATATAGCGCCAGTTATTGTGGCGTTATACATAAAAAAAGTAACTTTTTTTAACACCTATTTGTGTTGTTTGAGTCAAAAGGAACCACATTTTGGTTCCGGACTCTTATACATGGCGTTATGTGTGTGTTGTCTCGCCTATAAATAACGGGCTCATTGTAGTTATTTTGTGTACTCAAAAATTACTTAAAGCAAATATTTCATTAAAAGTAAGTTTTTTTTTTCAAAAGCAAATATTTCATTAAATGGCTCAACCTCTTCGTCCACCAAAGTGCTACTGTGGAAAAGCATGCATGATGCAAAATTGTTGGGACGGTGGTGAAGTTGGACGCCGCTACTGGCACTGTATGAACCAGTTTTACAAGGTTCCCGGCGAACCTATATGTGAATTTGAGGAATGGGTTGATGAACCATGTTATCAGGAATGCTACAGAGAACAACTGCAATTTCTTCATAATATGTGTTCACGCCAACTGGTAACACAAAGAGAAAGCGATAGAATTATTGCAGACATGACGGCGAAACTGAAGGAGGTGGGAGAAGAAAAATGAAAAGCACAATGGAATTGTCAAGAACAAAAGGATCGTAAAAAAAAAATATAAACGGGAACTTGCGGAGGTGAAGGCGAAACTGAAAGAGGTAGAAGAAGAAAAAGAACAACTGGCAGAACGATTTAAGTGGTTGGAGCGGAGAATAAATGGCAACCGGGGCTAAGCATTGGCATGTATGTGTTTAGTGTATTTTTCATATTTCATGTATTTTCATTATGTTGGCCTGCTATGTTTGTGTTTGTGTTGTTGTAATGTTTTCCTTGTTTGGTGTAGTAAATTTTATTTTAGTTGAAGTGGAAGTTAAGTTTAAGTGCTTGTGTTGTTATATGACACTATCAAACGAATGGAGAACCAAAAAAAGTAATGGGCATATTCGATTAAATATTGTTGTTAGTGTATACAAAAATATTATTTACACCAAATAAAAATAGAAAGGAAGGCCGAATCAATGTGTCCCGCATCCGGTGTGTCTCAATGCAGCCGCTGGCCTGAGGCGCATCCCCTCCCGCCCGGGTACGCTATCAGGATCATCATCATCAAGTCGTCTCTTTATAACCGGATGCGGCGCAGGATGACATGTATCGGTGGTGCTGTCAGGTCCAGTAGAGGCCTACCTAATAATATGAAACTTAGTATAGAAAACTACATAACAATTCACAACAATTTATGTTGTCTTACCATCATCGTGTCTGGATCCTGAATGTAGTCATATGTCGCAGCATCACATGAAGCCTTACAAAGGAAATTAATAAAGTTAAAGAAAATAAATAAGTTACAGTTCTGGAAATTCAAATTCAATACTAATAAAATCATACCTGCGCATGTGATGTGGAGTCGTAACTCAGTCGGCGCCCACTATAAAAATCTCGGGTCAGTCGATCGCCATTAGTGGTAGACGGGCCTGGGAAGTATCTACCCCAATCCACTCCTTGAATATCCGAGCCTGTAATCAATAATTGACCCGATGGGGTCACCTGCGATGGCACTGGAGTGCGATAAATTCCAAGGCTGTAAGACGGCATGTCCGTCTCATGCATGCCACCTGCCATATCAGCAGCAACATCATCAGCAGGAGCCTCAAAGCCCCCTTGCTGGGGACCACCTGCCATATCAGCAGCAACATCATCAGCAGGAGCCTCAAAGCCCCCTTGCTGGGGACCACCTCCTCTTCGCCCACGACCAGCTCGTCGGGCACCACCAGCTCGTCGGGCACCACCAGCTCGTGGAATACCACGACCTCGCTGGTACGTGGTTGGGTCAATATAATCAGCCTCGTGTGCCAAACGCTGATCCGATCGTGCTCGCTGCAGTGTCTGGGCAGCCACATCCATGAATCGACGACTATACTCCTCCATGACCACAGGATCGTGGACATAACTCTGCATCTGCTGCCCCATACGATAGACGGTATGCAATCCAATCGCCTGCATAAAGTAATAAATATAAACTACGTATTTGGCACTAAATTATAGGTATATAATTAATAATAACAGAAAACATACCAGGGCCTCGTGTCTCCCGGCGTATGGGACGCACCGACCGTGTGCCCGATGAACTGGGTTCCCGATAAAAAGTCGGGAAACAGTGCGGTACCATGCCATATAACGTTCAATAGGAAAGTGCTGCGGAGGTGGGGTCAATTCCCCTCGCCTGTCCCAAATACCCAACTGCGCGTTAAGCCATGCCATAAATGTGTCGTCCGCCCTGGACCGATCATCCCTCTCATAATGTAAAGCATGCCATGCAGGCGGAGTCGGTATAGGCTGCGGCAGGCCAAACTGACGAAATACCCGCTCTGAGGCATGATGCTCGACAATATCGAGGCATGTGAGCGGGACAGAAGCCCTCCAAATATGTCGGCCAAACGTGCAATACGCTGGCAGGGTACCTATCACCTCATCGCTGTACGGCGTTCAGATGAACTATCAAATAAGAACACAAACCGTTAGTACGCGCGACACTAAGTTAAACAATAACTGGTAGTTTAGTTAGATATTCACCTGTGCGTCCTCCAGCAAATCCAACACATCCCTGCAGAGGGGGAGATTATGATGGGCATCATACTCTCGTGCAAGTCTACGACGCATAACCCACCTATGTGCTAGAGGGAGATGCGGAATTTCTACGTTAGTCGGTAGCTGTGGTAGAGGTGGCCGAAACTGTAGAATTCGCTCCCAGACCCAAATCTAACAGATAAAGTTGACGTAAGTATAAGATTAACTATAACTAGGTGGAATTGTAACTAATGGACATATTTGAATAAGTTGTCACCTGTAGAAGCGGCAGAAAGCCACAAACGTCTCTCTGTGTGCCGATGCAAACCCGACACATCTGCCTGTACAAATATGATATGACAGCACCACCCCAGCTGTATCCTCGAACCGGGTAATATGATGCAGAAAATGGAGGCTCAGTAGGTTCCCCGAAGTGTTCGGGAACAAGACCCCCCCAAATAGAAGGAGCAACAGCAGCCTCGTATATTGCTGCACATCCACGTCCGCTGACTCATCGGTGATAGTATCGTGGATCTGCACCAGGTGGTCTCTAATGGGGACTAACTGTATACGACTAGCCCCAAACGCTACCTCCTCGCCCGCCGGCATGAAACCCATGAGCATGTGCAACATATCCCAATATGCCTGCCGCGAATAATATCTCATCGCCGCAGACAGTAAAACTGGCAAGCCATCAGCGGATAGGCCATATAAAATCTCAGCGTCCTGGAGTGTGATGGTGGCCTCGCCGATGGGCAAATGGAAAGTGTGCGTCTCTGGTCGCCACCGCTCAATCAGGGCCGTCATCAAAGCATAGTCGAGCTGTATCCAGCCAATGCTAATAATCCAATATAGGCCTATCTCCTCCAGGTAATGGACCACATGGGGATGTAGAACGTGAGGAGGACTCAAAAACTCCCACAATAGATCCACTCTCCTGGCCCGGAAAGTCTGCGTAAGCAACTGTCCGTCCCATATATACTCGGATCTATGCTGGGGCTGTAGGGCTAATAGATCCAACGTCCGAGGGCCGGGATGTATAGGCGCATCCATGTTGTCAACTATAAATTCATATTTTTTTAATAACTTAATTGTAAAAATTATATACATATATATATTTTTTTTTTTTTTGAGGCCCAGTGGCACCAAACTATCATTAATAATTATGTATTTTTTTTATAAATTTAAATTCATATTTTTTAATAACTTAACTGTATAAATTATATATATATACCTATGGGTTTCGGGCTCGATATTTTGAGACCATGTGGCACCAAACTATCATTAATAATTATGTGCTTTTTTATAATTTAAATTCATATTTTTTAATAATTTAATTGTACAAATTACTAATTATGTGTGTGGATACAATTATTAACTTAATTGTACAAAGTTTGCATTTTCAACTACCAATATAAGATACTTAAACAAACGGAATTCTCAGCTAAAATACTACACATTTCTACGCTACAAGGCTCTAAATTTTACTACGCTAAAAGGGTATACGTTTTACTACGCTAAAAAGGTCTAGATTTTACTACGCTAAAAAATAATCTAACTAAATATAAAAAAATAAATAAATTTAATTGCAAATAAAACACAAAATGGCATGAAAACACATATATATAAATGAGGATATTAACAGACAAATTTATTTGACAAATTTATATTTTTTTTATAAAACAATAAAATTAAATCCGGATAAATTTAACATGCTAGTTTCGGAAAAAAAATACAAACCGAAATAGAACACATACAAATCAAGTAATATGCATTATTATAAAAGTTTCAACTTAAAATAAATCGAAATGCCTCGATTTAGATTTTCAGAAAGTAAATAGATCGAAATTTTGACTTCGAAAGTATGAATCAACAATACCACGAAGCTCTATACAGATGTGGGACCTACGTGCTTCAACTTTTATGTGCCGGGGGGACCCAAAATTTTTTTGTTTTTTTTTTTAAAAACGAGGGCAGCAGCGGGTAATGGGGGGACCAAGAAGAGGGGAGAGTAAAATAATGGAGGAGGGGCACCGACTGGGCACGGTGAAGGAGACGGATGAATTTTAATAAGGGGTATAGCGCCAGGTATTATGGCGCTATACCTGAGCTGTGTCAGCTTTTACAGTATAACGCCACAATACCTGGCGCTATACTTAATGGTGATGTTACCGTTAATATATAGCGCCAGGAACTGTGGCGTTATATATAAAAAAAGTCACATTTTTTTTTACCACCTATTTGTGTAGTTTGAGTCAAAAGGATCCACATTTTGGTTCCGGACTCGAATTGTAGCAGTTGGCAATGATGGTGATAGTGACTACTGGTGGAAGCAGTTGGTAAATGTGACAAAGTTGTGGAGATGGCTAGTGGTGAAAATAGTTGGATGTAGTAGTGGCGGCTGGAGTAACAGTAAACGGCTGGAGTAACAGTAATGGTAGCAGGCAATGATAATAAATAGAATGGTGGCGAAAATACATTCTCTGAAAGTAGAAGTCTATACAAGATTTGATTTTTGATTCATTCCTATTTAAAGATAAATACTTATGAAAGAAAGAAGTCCATTTAATTAAGTTGAGATCTCAATGATTCAGATTCAAACATCTGTTGGATTCAACCTATTTAAAGACAAAGGCATAGTGCCAAAAAGAAACAAGCAATGCCTTGTCCGTGGTTCGGGACAACTGTTATCATATATGCTTCCTACCAAACAATACAAAGCTATAAGACTTACGAATCAAACATAAAGAAACTTAAGAATCGAACGAAAACCCAGAAATGCTATACAAAGTTTTTTATATGGATAGTTATAAAGCGCATCTGCAAACAGTTTTCGCCGTTCCTCAAGAAAAGATAACATTCTAAGGCTGCTAAGGACACAAAAAGAACCACAATGATCAGGTGCAGAGAGCTCTGCTATCACTTCACAACACGGACCTAAAGGACTAATCTGCAACAGCACACAGCATTAGCTGCACAGTAACCTGTATCACTTCCCAAAACAACATCTAGCCCATAGCACATGGAATCAGCTGCACATGATCTGTCATCACTTCCCAAAACAACCTCTAGCCCATGGCACAATTTGCTGCCCGCCTCCATTTCTCCTTGGAGCGTTATTCTGCTGGGATTGCATCTTCATCCTTTGTTCCTTCATATTTGCAAATAGAGAATCCAATGTCTGAGGCCTCTGCTTTGACACTGGCTTGACCTCCTGCCTTTGTTGCTACACACACAACACAAACTGTTACATTTCTTCAAACCTTAGAAGATGCATACAAGCTGATCTACAGAACCGACAGCAGCAAGAAGGCAATGCTTCTAAAAAGTGACAAATCAGACTATCAAAAAATGGAGACACCTCCAGTGATATGGTCCTTGCGGAGTTGGACTCAAATCCAAGCTTTCAAATTTCAATGTGGGAATAACAGAAAAGCGAGGACCTTTATAAGTTTTAGAACAGCTATATCAATTCTAGTTTGACCCTCAATTACCTTAATAATAAACCGGCCACCATTTGCAGCACCCCTCTGAACCGAAGGAGCCCCGAACCTGCAAAAGGAAAAAAAGAATTGGAGCAACTGTAAGGAGAAGTGCTTATCCAAAGATCTCTTATTAAAAGAGTGAGCAGCCCCAAGTTGCAGGATCTATGTGCGATGGCAGAGCACTATAAGCAAGTTCGTGTATATTTCCAACTTACCATCAGTCTGCTAATTAAAAGTTCTCAACTAGCCAAACCTTAGAAACAAAAGCGGCACCCAGAAACAGAACTTCATAAGCTCATCTTCCACCAGAAGGAAACAAAGTCCAAAGTAGAACTATCAGAACATTGATATGGGAGAAATAACATCCTTGGGATCTCATCATCAGTCAAATATCCAAGAGTACTTCTAACTTCAGCAAAAAGTAAAGCTTCACCAAGATTCCAGAATTGCTTCAATAGAATTGCAAGTAAAAGTTTCGAACTTCGCAAAGCCCAACTGCGAAACTTGGAGCCCCTCGCACAACCCACAAACCTAAAAACTTTTGGTAAAACAACCTAATATGCAGAACATGCAATATCTATCCTCCAAAACAGTGCAAAATGCTCGGGAGTTCCTCTATTCAATTCTTTTCCTTCTTCTGGTTGCTGAAGAAGACTTTCTTTCATAAGAAAGAAAATACTTACTATCTTTGGGATCTGACCCTACACCGCTGCTCAAGACTTAAATGGATCAACTCTATTACATAAGGCATTTCTAACAATATCCGTCCTTGTACCTATTTTGGCATTTTTAATTTCCGGAGTGTTAACCCCGGTAAGTCTAGATTATGGCACACAGTTGGATACAAACCCCTGGAAAGAGAAGTATCACCACTTGCATGTCCCGGAACAACCATTTCAAAATGAATGGTACCATGCCAACCATAGAACAATATAAGTAACATTGTTTAAGGTGGTAGACGGCAAAACTAAAAATGCACAGCAGCCTCGCAAGTTCATTGCTGAAAGGAAGCAGATGAATGCCATGTGTCATGCTCCATGCCTTTCCGAACTTCTTATCAACAACAATTTTGGAAGTTGGGCAGAGGAAATAAAATCAGAAAGAATTGATCATCCATATCCCAGAGGAAATTCAAAGACAATTACATGTCAAATAGTTGAGTTACTTCGAACAGAAGCTTTCACCAGGACATACTTCAATGTGACTCAAAAGGGAATCAATGATGATCAACTTTCAAAGAACTAATGAGTTATTTTGGGACAAGCTTCTCTAAGGGTGTCTGTTCATATGAAAGCAACCATTCCAAAACCACAAACTTACGAGACATAGTATACCCCATGATGCTAGTGCTACCAAACAAACCTCCAGAAAATATACACTTATTGCCATTACGGGGAAGATCTCATCCATCTCATACTCCAAGGGCAATATTGCAGCTAGGTAAAACAATATATTGTAACACATTCTTTTCTCTATGCCAGCTCTCACAGATGCACTTTAATCCACCTTAAAATTTCCCAAGTCTCGGGTGTCCAATACCAACTTAAAAGAGTAGGACTCAAACTCAAAACATGCAGAACAAACTTAAGTCCACTGACACATTTTATTTTAGATGCAATGTTCTGATGGAAAATAATCATCATTTGACACTTGAACAAACATCCAAATATTGTAGCGTGAACGACACCCCAACCAAACTAACAGCATGGTTTAGAGTATATAACTTCCAAGGATTGTAGCTTGAACATCACCCGACCAAACTATCAGCAAGCTTTTAAAGTGCATAAAGGAGAGACACCTGGCAAATTCATCAACAATAAATAGGACCACAATTTACCTGCATCAAATGAGAGTTAAATTACTCAGAATTTGACATGCGCAGCAAACCAGGATACTAATGACCGACTAGCTTAATCATATATTAACTTCACAGTTCACAGTTTAAACACACCTCTGTTTATTTACAGTCACTGCTCGGCTCCGATTGAAAGGCCTATTGCGAATAGGAGCAACTGCGGCCTTTTTGGCTGCCTCAGTTGCCAAAGGGAACTGGTCTCCCTGAAATTTTGATCTTCTTCGAGCAAGAGCCCCCTAAGCATAAGAATATCAGCAAAGGAGTATAATTCAGCATCCACCAATACGAAAAAGAAACCATCAAATTCTTCATAGGTTGAGAGAATTGTGATGAGTACCTGTCTCATAGATGATCTTGTGTCCATAAACTTTTGTATCTTAGCAGATTTATCCTGAGCTACATTATTAGAATATTTTTGGCTTCTATTCTGCAGAAAGCAAATGATAAATATTAAAATCTGTTTTATATCAAACTGACAAAAGCTGAAATGAACACTAAATGGTCAGAGAGCGATGTGCTTACTGAAACTCTTTGCTTCTTAGGCTTGGTTGTGTTTGTTCTGGACATCTTGATGATATCATCTGCAAGCACAAACTGGTTATCAGCAAAAAAGGAAGAAAACCAAAAGAGACGCGTAAAGCATGTGTAGCTGACAATAATACCTAAAGTCATGTCCATTTTCTTCTCTGTAAGAGCAATAGCCTCACTTGTTAGTGGTTTAGCTGCCATCTGAGAGAGGAGGAAAGAGTCAGTCAACTGAACACAGGATTGACAACATGGAGACTATCCAACTAAACTTGAATATCAGTAGATGGAAGATCAAGAGAAGAAGAATCTCAATGCTAGCACACACTAGAACCCAGAAGCTTGAAGCACATTATTCAAACGACAGAGAAACTTATAGGTATTAAGTAAAAGACCAAAGCAATTGTTCAAATAGACATGTGTTAAAGTAACTGCACACACACATGAGATCCAGATAAAAATGGAAGCTTTAGTTGCTTTTTCCCACACCTTTTCAAGTGGTAACACATCTCTACAGCACTCAACCTTTTAAGGATCCCCATTAAGAAAGAACAGAAATAATCAGGCCTTCTGCTCATAAATCAGCTCTCCCCTCTCACATGAATATCTAGAAACTAAATTCCTGCCCTTCCCCAGCTATTATACTTTTTCATCACACCATACGATGAAACTAACTCCAAGCTCGAGTTCCCTACCAGTTTCTCCAACTTCCCAGGCTTCCCGTCTAAAATAAACTAGAGGAACTAGAAACAGAGAGCAGCAGTAGTTGTTCTTAGAAAAGGCAAAATTACGTTAAATTTATAGCTTCTCCTCGGAGAATAACCCAAAGACCTCAAAAGGAAACAAAGCCCAAAAGAAAAGCACGGTGAAGGGGAATAAGTTCTAGCAGCAGCAACAACAACAACGCCTCAATCTAGATAGAATTAGCTACATGAATCCCATTCTTATATACAACTGTCCGAGCTAGCTTGCGCACCTCGACTATCACACCGACTACCTCCCCCCCCCCCCCCCCAAAAGCACAAATACCGATACAGGATAACTCTACCCACCAAGCCTGAGACAGATGGGAAGAAATTACATAGTGTTTTTACCTCTGTTGGGATTTAACCTGAAACCTCATGTTTCTCTCTCACTTTGTTGACCACTAGGCCACACCCATAGGTGCAATTAGCTACATGAATCCTTCAAACATACTATCTTATTAGGCATTCATTAAAAACACTAGAGGTTCTACGTACCACACAATGACATACATAACTCTTACCAAACCAAAAAGACTCTCATCAAACTAGACCATAATATACAAGGGCAAGAGCTAGCCCTTCGGCTACGGGCCGAACCCGGTAGATCCGATCTAAACTTAGTATTTGTCTATACAAATTAATTAATATGTACAAATTACTGTTAGAACCCACTAACGTAAAAGGATTAGAATTCCATACCCATAAGCTTGAAATCCCAGCTCTGCGTCTGATAATATGAGTGTAACAACAGAAACTAAGCCTTACTCTCAACTATTTGGCACATTAATTATAACTTCCAGAACATCAGGAAAATTTTCACAAGCCCACATAACAAAAGGCTAGAGTCTCCAAATAACAAAAGGCTATAATCATAAAATTAAGGCTCCGATAGCTATAAAATTAGAGAGAAAAATTAAACTTGAGTGAATTAAATCACAATTTTTTACTCCTTCAAAACATTTCGCAGTGTATAACATAAAAACAAAAAGGAGCTCGTACTCTCAGCTTTTGGCATCATTAGTTATAACTTCTACAAAAGTATGAAACTTTTCACAAGTCAGGCATAACAAAAGGCTAGAATCCTCACATAACAAAAGCTATAATTATAAAATTAAGGCTCCAATATCTATAGAATAAATAAAAAAACTAAACTTGAACTAATTAAAAGACAATTTTTACTCTTTCGAAACATTTTGCGGCATAATAACATGAACATGAATGACAAAAACAAAAACAAACAAACAAAAAAAGCTCGTGAGTAACGCAAGTCCACACAACAAGAGGCTATAATTATAAAATTAAGGCTTCGATAACTACAAAAAAATAAACTTGAACTAATTAAATCACAATTTTTACTCTATCAAAACATTTTGCGGCTTAATAACATGAACATAAATAACAAAAACAAAAATAGAGCTCGTAAAACGGAACTATCTTTAAAATTGAAAATTTCTGGAAGTAAGATTGTTACCTGATTATGTTTTCGAAATCGAATTAGAAGAAGAGATTCGTTAATATCGCTGATATTGAAGTTAGGGTTTCGAGCTTGAGAAAAAGAGAAAGTTCGAGACGGCGAAAAATTTATGGTGAACTGAGTATGAAGTAAGGATATTGACAAATATATATATATGTAGAGACGGTGCAGGTGCACCGTTAATTATTGGATCGGGCACGAGCCAATCACGTGCTCTTCGCTAGAGTTTTTTTTTTTGGTTGTAAGAGATAATATATTATTAAAAACTAAGTAACATTACAAGGAAGTTTCTCAGCCATCCCATTGGGATCGAAACTGAGAGGATTTACAAAAGTACTAGCGCTATGAACTGCATTAACATTCCCCATACTAGCTAATTTTATTACAAGCTTGCTCCGATATTAGTCTACCATACAATCTTCTATCGGCATCATCCTTCAAGGCTGCCTCCACCAACTGAGTATATGCGTGATGGATGATTATTTTATTCATAAGTTGTAACTTGATACTATCCCTAGCCAAAAGATGAGCTACTGAGTTTGCTTCTCTGAAGTTATGTCTGAGCAACGGAATCCCCAGCTGTGCCATTAACCACCTGCATGAGGAGATAAGATGATTATAAATTTGGTGTTCTTTGTCCAAAAGTGAGATTACCTCTGTTGAGTCCGTCTCTATCTCGAGAGGCTGGAGCTGAAATTGGAGTGCAACTTTAAGGCCTGTTTCCAAAGCTAGTAGTTCTGCATGAGTGTTGCTGATAACATTAGTTAATTTTTGGAATCCTATTATCCAACTGCCGTTGCTGTTTCGAATGACTCCTCCCAATCCACCCATGTTTGTGTTGTTGATGAAAGCACTATCACAGTTGAGTTTAAAACTCCCCCTAGAGGGCTTTTGCCATCTGAAAGAGATAAACTTGGTATTTTGTGAGGCTAGTTGGATGTTGGTGAGGTATTTGAATTCAGCAGCTTTAGTAAGGGGATTTTTGATTGGCACTTCATTCGACACATTGTTTATATTGTTATTATTGCGGTTGAGCCATATATTCCAAAGGCAGAAGGGGTAGACTTCTCCCATTCTAGGGCTTGAAAAGATATGGAGGGTTGCATGAGCCTAATCGAGTCTAACCAGTGTAATTTGGTAGAGGATGGAGGGGAGATGCCCAAATTAGACCAGAATTTGAGCACTATAGGGCATGTTAGGAAGATGTGGTAAATATCTTCTACAAGCAGGACAAATATCATCTATATTAAGCCCAATGTGAAGGAGATATGTTCTAGTTGGAAGCTTCCTATGGTAGCATAGCCAAAGGAAAAAATATAGTTTCCTAGGTACTTTTAATCTCCAAATCCAAGAGGTATTGGGGGGGTCCTTAGGAGAATCTAGCAATCTTATGGCCTATTTAATACTAAAGATGCCATTAGTGGTGGGTTTCCAGTAAGACTTGTCTTTGGGGGTGGTTGAGTAATCTATATGGATACGTTTGATGGCATTTTTAATATCGTCAGGGATAGACAAAGAAAGGTTGTCAAAGTTCCATTTTCGATCAATTAGGATGTTCCTAACTAACATGTTTTCCTCGCTCAAAGTAAGGGGGCCTTGGATTAGGGTACTGAGAGGTAGGAAATTTGGAATCCAACTATTGTCCCACAACTTGACTCTAATGCCATTACCTATGTTCCATGCCAAGCCTTTGTTACAAAGGTTCCAACCATTCAATATATTTTTCCATATGAAAGAGGTGTATTTTGGTGAAGACTTATTCAAATATTGATTAGTGAGAGTCTTAGCCCAAGGGGCAGTAGTATTATATAAAGGCGCCAAGTGAGATTTGCAAGAATGGCATGGTTTTTAACATTAGCTTTGACTAGTCCAATACCCCCTAGATCCTTAGGAGTAATAACTATATCCCAACTAATTAAGTGGAGACGTTTTTTCTCTAATGTAGAGCACCAAAGGAAGTTGCGTTGCAGACGATCAATAAGTTTAAGGGTTTTTTTAGGAAGCAGGAAGTATTGCATCGCGTGATTAGGGATGTTACTAAGAGTAGATTGAATCAGTGTTGCTCTTCCAGCTAGATTTAGGCAATTTAATTTCCAGTTAGCAAGTTTGGATCTCATGTTGTCCAAGATGTATAGGAAATCAGTGTGCTTAGGAGAATTAGTAATAATAGGGAAACCTAGGTACCTACCAAAATGTTTGCTTATAGAAATATTAAGAGATTTGAAAATATTTTCCTGAAGGGATTGCGGGCAATTAGTGGAAAAGATGATTTTTGACTTTTTGTAATTGATTTTTTGTCCTGAAAGTTTACAAAAAAGGAGAGGGTATTAGCAATGGCTTCACAAGATTTATTATTGGCTTTGGCCATTAACGTAAGGTCGTCCGCGAAAAAGACATGAGATAGGTCTGGCCCTTTAGGAGTTAGCTTGATGGGGTCCCAAATTGCACAATCAACTTGGTGATTTATAAAACGTGAAAGCATCTCAATACAAAGAACAAAGATATAGGGTGAAAGGGGGTCACCTTGGCATATACCCCTAGTAGGCTTAAAGTAATTAGTTCGAGTGCCATTGACGAGTATGGCAATGCTACTAGTGGTAATACAATTCATTATGAGATTAGTCATATTTGGAGAAAATTTGAAGTAAACAAGAGTTCTATAAATTAAAGACCATTTAAAGTAATCGAAGGCTTTTTCTAAGTCTAACTTGATAATCATGTTAGGCTTAGAACCCTTAATTTTGTTGAACTTGTTGATGACTTCTTGGATGATGATACTATTATCACAAGCCCTTCTGTTTTTAATAAAACTAGATTGAAAAGGGCTAATGATTTTGGGAAGGAGGGATTTTATTCTATTAGCAACAATCTTAGTGACTACTTTGTAAATAGTATTGCAAAGGCCTATTGGTCGAAAATTTTGGAGAAGGTTAGCATTAGGCACTTTGGGAATTAGGCAAAGGTAGGTATAGTTAAGGTTCTCCGGAATTTTTTGCGTGTGAAAAATATTCTTAACATAAGTAATAACAGAATCACCAACCACTGACCAAAATTTTTGATAAAAAAAAAGGGTGTATACCATCCGGACCAGGAGCTTTCATTGGTTTAAACGAGAAAATGGCATTTGATATCTCTTGGTTAGTGACAGGAGTATCTAGAAAATCTAGGCTCAAATTATCAAAGCATTTAGGGGAATTGATAATATCAGTCCTATCTGAGGTGGAGAGAGAAGTGGTGAAGATGTTGCTAAAATACTCTAACGTGTGATTTTTAATATCGGAGGGGTCATCAATCCAGTTACCCTCATCATTTTTGAAGTGAGAAATTTTATTGGTTTTCCTACGGATAAGGGTGGAGATGTGAAAAAATTTCGTGTTAGCCTCACCATTATTAAGCGAGTTAATTCTGGATCTAAGTTTCCAAAAATCCTCTTCTAACCTAAGAACATCATTATACTCGTTTACAAGCTGATTTTCCAGGTTGAGGAGAAAAGAGCTATTAGGGTAATTAGTGGAATTTTGAATACCTTTAGTTCTAGCCAGCAGAGTTCTCTTCCTTTTAAAAATATTATCAAAAGTCTCCTTATTCCACTTAATGGCTTCATGCTTAAAAAAAGGGAGAGCCTCCTCAAAAGACCTATCGCTCCAACAGTCTTTAACAAGTTGAGGAAATTAGGGATGATAGCACCACATACTTTCTAGTCGGAAAGTCCTAGATTCTGGATAACTGAAATTAGGGTTAAACTTTATTAAGAGCGAATTATGGTCACTGTATGTCCTTGGCAAGTGATCTACTATAGCATTAGGGTATTGGTTAAACCAACCCTCATTTACAAAGCATCTATCGAGTCGCTCCATAATGAGCCCTTTATTCTTTTTCCTATAGTTCGTCCAAGCATATTTTGGACCCTTAAAGCCAAGGTCAAAAAGTTCACAACAATTAACCAGATTCCAAAGCTTGGTAGTTTTCTTAAAATTAATAGGACGACCTCCCTATTTTTCCTCAGAAGAAAAAATATCATTAAAGTCGCCTGTTACTAGCCAAGGGACTTTATAATTATTATAAATAGTGGTAAGGTTATGCCATATTTTCTTACATTTATAACTATCTGTACTAGCGTAAACAGTACTCAAAAGCCAAGGGTTTTGGTTAGGAAGTATCTTGATCATTGCATGCAGCTCCTGATCATCCCTAACCACTTCTTCTACTGTTATCATATTGTGCATCCATTTGATGGCAATCCCACCTGATCGACCATCTGATGGAATTTCCACCATCTCAGAAAAGTTGAAGTCATGCTGGATAGAAACATGATCCTGCATGCGAGTTTCTAAGAGAGCTACTAGGCAAGGTCTATGAGTATCGATGATATCTCTGAAATTCCTACGAAAATTAGCATTGTTGGCCCCTCTCACGTTCCAGACTATGAAGTTAATTGGGCGTGTCATTTGGAGAGTTTGTCTGTTGTGGCTCCCCTGATTCTCCTCCAAACGTAAAGGTGGGCCTTCCCTCAGAGAGGGATTGAGCACCACTGCGTATTTTCCTGCTGCAGGGTTTAGTGGGGGCCTGATGTCCATCGAGCATTTGAACAATGCTGCCGAGCAGCTGATGATAAACTTATTGTCTTGCCTCTCCTTGTAGAGTAATATTGCTATTTCTCTTAGGCTTTTGAACTCTATTCGAGATTCCCTTAAAGGTCTTGCTGCTGCCTCCCCTTGCTCTAGCAGTGAATTGCCCAGGTTTTGTGCGTTGAGAGGTGGTTGGACATCCATTGGAGCATGATTGTCTTGGTTCTGTGGTATCACAGGGTTTATCCCCTGTTGAGCCTGGTCCGCTGCTTGCCAAGCTAGGAAGATTGGGTTCATCTGATTTTGTGGAGGGAAGAATGGTAGATTTTGAAGAGGTTGGATCCCATATGCTGGGTTGAAGTGAATTGGAAGACCCAGTGGGCCTGCATGGCTTGGATTAATGCTGGAGGGGCATTTGGAGTTAATGGAATCAGGATGTTGGTTAACCAAGTTTGGTTGACATAGTTGTTCATCGCTAGTTGCATTCCCTCCATGATAAGCTGGGCTAAGAAGTTGGAGTTTTGGAGGATTATGACAACCTTTTGTCCCTCTATGTCCAGACTGAAAGATGCTGCATGGCCCAGAATCCCCCTTTCCAACCAAGATTAGGGTTGATGATTCATTGGGAGCGGGTATTGTAGAGTAGATGAGAGGAATGTTGTGGGGTGGGAGTGGAGGAATATTGTCCATTTGAGGGTGATTTGTGTGTGGTATTCTGAAGAGGTTCGTCCTGCGTTGAAGGAGGAGTGGTAGTCGAGGCATTATAAGGATGAGAGGAGTGTTGGAGATCTGAAGATTTGTGGGGCACTTGAGTAATAGAATCGTGGGAGATAGATATGGAAGATATGGTATCCACTTGCATGGAGTCTGATTGGGTTTGCGTAAGGTTTTTATCGTTTTGGAGAGAAGGAAGGTCGATTGCCATTTGTTGAGGAGTGGAGAGTTTGGATTGCATGGTATTTCTCACCAGAGGTTTGTCCTTAAAACCATGGGTGGTAGATGATTTGGAGGCATTAGGGGAAGCCAAGTGGCTGGGAGGGCAATTTTCTATATTATTTGTTGCCACGTGGCTCGAGCTGTCTTCCATGCAAACCGGATTTTGCATAGAGAATGTCGAAGAGCTGTTTTGTCTCTTTTGGCTTATTTCAATTTCGTTCTTGGAAAGGGATTGTGTCAGTTGGTTGTCATCCAACGTGTCTAAAAGGTCGAATTTATTAACAGTGTTTAATTTCGGATTTTTAGAGGATGAAAAAAGGTTTGTAGTAGTAGAAGGTTTTTCTTTGTATATGAAGTTTTGAGTGTTAGTAAACTTTCAAGTATTAGCATTGAAGGTTTTTGCCTTGATAATCACGCTTTCCTTATAATCAGATTTCTTAGTGGGGCCTTTGGGATGAGGGTTGCCTTTACTGGGATGATATCTTTGTTTGGAGAAGGAAACTACCTTCTATTGGTCCTCCTCGATAATGATTGGGAGTGGATCAGTGGATTTGGGAGAGATATTGTTGGTAGAGGAGGGAGTCATGCGGACATAGTTACACTTAGACTTAGTATGGCCTAATCTACCACAACCCCTGCAAAGAAAATTTTCTCCTTCATAAAGTATGGGTTGTTTGTGAGAACCTATAAGGATGAATGGAGGAACTGGGTAATCTAGAGGGAGCTCAAAGCATAACCTAGCGTATCTACCCCTTAAAGTAGCGGATGTACAAGCATCTATTTTTAAGAGCTTGCCAATTTTGTTGCCAATCCTTGCGAGAATGGTGCTATCATAGAACTCCGTAGGGAGCTGAGGTAGTCTTAACCAAACAGCTGAGATTTGTAATTTCTCCTTAGAAGCCACGAAACTTGGGACCCATTTCTTAACAGACAAGTAGTGGCCATTGATGAACCAAGGACCTTGGTGAAGTTTACTGGCCATATTGACTTCTTGAGAGAATTTATATCCAATATTGGCTGAAAGGTTAATATGTAAAATTCAATTTTTTTTTAAGGTTCGGTTGAATATAATCATGAACTCATAACGTTCAAATCTTGACTCCACCAAAAATATATAAATATTCCTCGACAAACTAATTTCTAATATATTGTTTCTTTTTGTAAAATTTTTACAAATACCAATTTCTAACAAACTTGTACAACATAACTACAATTATTTTTGTAATTTCTTGAGTTCAATCAAAAACCTGCTTCAGATCATTAAAGTCGAGAATTGCAGCTAATATAGACCAATTTGAGATGTCCATTTTAGCCCTTAACACTTCTAAAGCAGTGAGCGTAGAGGCAAGTCAAAAGCCGTTCACTCATACCATAGAAATTGATAAATACTTACCCGTATTTACACCAAACGAAGTAATTTTTAACCTTACCATTTAAAAATTACTTTAAGAATACACATCGCTTGACCTTGGTTAGAAAGATAAATCTATTCCATTTATTAGTTTGGTGTAAACGCCGAGTGTGATTATTTTAAGTGTTCACTGTTTAAGAAAGAGGGGGGGGGGGGGGGGGGGTTGAAGCGTTGCACCTAATCTTCCCTTACAGAAAACACTATGCTCGGAGCACAACAAAGAAAAATGCAATCGACAAAGCCTCAGCAGCATTTCAGTACATCTGATTATTGAACAATTAAAATAACAATATGCTAAAGGTTATGTTACTACTAGCCTAAGACAATTGGCATCAGATTTATTCAGATAATCAGTAGTTTCTGAGTCTTATGTGAAGTTAATCGCAGATTAAATTAAGAGAAAAAACATTTGCTCAGTTTACACCATATATCCACTTCTCATCATTGCTTGTATATTTAACCAACTCTTCTAGTTTGAACCATAGTTTGATCTCATCCTTGGCAGTCTCGGGGCCGTCGCTTCCATGGATGATATTCCTGTACAACAACTCGTGTTAACGGCAATATGCAACAGCACAAGAAGACCAAAAAAAGGGCAGCCTGATGCACGAAACATCCCGCGTTTATGAAGGGTCCGGGGAAGGGCCGCACTACAAGGAGGTGTGCTGTAGGTAGTCTACCCTGATGCAAACATCAATGGCTGATTCCACGGCTCGAACCCGTGACCAATAGGTCACACGGAGACAACTTTACCGTTGCTCCAAGGGTCAAGAAGACTAACTATAGAATTAAGGCAAGAAGTTTTTGTACCTTCCGACTACTACAGCTAAGTCACCTCTGATTGTTCCAGGTTCTGATTTCTGTGGATCTGTCGCTCCAATAAGCTTTCGTCCATATCTAATTACTCCCTCACCTTCCCACACCTAGAGATTCATTATGGAATTACTTAAAGTGAATCATTTTGTCCAACAAGTAAATTTAGACTTAGCTAAATGTCTCTAACCATTGCAACAACAGGGCCAGAGCTGAGAAAATCACATAGGCCGTTAAAGAATGGTCTCTCCTTAAGGTCATGATAGTGCTTTCCGGCAAAATCCTTAGATGGAACCACAATTTTGATCGCAACAAGCTTGAAACCTTTGCGCTCAAAGCGCGATATGATTTCTGAAATCTGCAACAGAACAAAACTTTCTAAGACGATTGGAAATAGACCTCACATCAGTATAGGATTCCAAGAACTTACTAATCCAATTCGACTCCATATAGAACATGAAAAGTGCAAAATACTGTTCCAACCACTTAATCGAGAATGAAGGAAAACACATAATACAGGAATTTATAAGAAAAAAGGAAGTAGCATTTTAACACTACTTAACATACCAAGCCCCTTTGTACTCCATCTGGCTTGATGGCTATGAAGGTACGCTCCATCTTGTACGAAAAATATTGCATCATGTTAGTAGTGAAAAAAAATGAAAATGACGACAAATGCAAGATGTAACATCTCAATCAAAGGGATAGTTAAGATAGTGTACCTCAGCAGCATGTGCTTCTTGCTCCTGGATCATGTAAGCTATATAATAAAGAGAGAAACAAAACAAATGAAATTAGACTAGAGGTTCCTATTTCTCTGGTAAGCTATTGCATACAGAAAATTCAAACTTTACCGAAGTTGCATTTTCAAAATGACACAAACTTGAACAGCAACATTAATTTAACATAGATACGTAATAAGATATGAACCTGCAGCAGGAAGGGCGAGGATTCCCGAAATCCAAGCTCTAGATGAATTTCCAGAGTCAGTCCTGCCATATGAAGCTAGAGAAGGCACAACTCCTCTCAAAGAAACTGTGGCTGCTGCAGCCGCTGTTCGTCCCCCTGAAAATAGGACAAGTCATATTCACACAATCAGGGGCGGAGCTAGAGTGCGGGTCCGGCCGAATCCAGAACCTTTTTTCAAACCATGTATTTGTCTTAAGAAATCCATTGAAATGTACAACTTATTAATTTAGAACCCGGTAACTTAGAAGGATTACAATTCCGATCATAAGGTTCAAATTCTGGCTCCGCCTCACCACACAATTACTTGTTTTTCTGCTTTGATAGGTAACTTATGGCTCAACAAATATAAAGGTAAAGACCACTAGTAATCAGAATCTGTCAGATCTATCTCCTTCATTGTTCCATATGACTTAAAATTCTCAAATATCCACTAATCCTCGTTTCCTTTCAAACATAAACACCAATCCACTGAAGGAAGTGGAACACCGGCGAGATAGACATGCCAAATTGGAAATAAATGAAATAAAAGACAGATATAAAGATGAGTATTAACGTAAAAGCTCAAAAACTTAAATATCATGATTGGAAAGCTCAATGCTTCCCCGCCCGCAGATCAAACTCATCATGATGCTAAAGGTAGCCATAGGAACATCTAGGATTTCAAATCAATACACAACTTCACACACACACACATATACGCACACGTGTATACGGATAGAGCTCGAATATCCACGAGGATTTGATATCGATATGTGCACCACACACACATTGACAAATTTTTAAAGCTTAAGTTCCGTGCACTGACATTTTAAAAGATAATTCACTCATGATGCAAGCATAACTGGCTGATTACTCGACTCAAACCCGTGACCTATAACTCATACGAAAATAACTTTACCGTTGCTACAAGGTTTCCCTCACAGACTCATAGTGCAAAAAAAAAATTACATGGACAGTGCATATTAGATACATCCAAATTTTTATATACATTTACAAAAACGACCTCTTTCATGAGTGAATAAATTGAAATTAAATAGAAATGGAGCAAAAATTTACCAGAAAAGGCACGAGAACTCTGCTTAGAATAAGCAGAGAACAGAGATTTAGTAGCTCGTGAAGCAGATCTGCAAATCTGAGAATTCATCTTCAAACAAAATTCAAATCTAAACGCTAAAATAAAAACAAATCTAATGCACTCTTTTGTGAAGAGTGAAATGTAGAGAAGGAAGAGAAGGAAAGAATGGAGTAGTGATCAGTGACTGAGTGAGCTTTTATTTTGAGGTAACTGATTTGGTATCGTTAATGCACACGTGGTCCACGCGCTAAAGGGGAGCGTGGGAGGAGAGAGTTTGGGCTTTGATTGGGTCAAATCTTAACCGAAGTTTGTTGGGCTTTGATTGAATGAATCAGATTCGTTGTTTTGTAGTTACGACTTCGTATCTTTGTTGCTTTCTCATTAGATCTGAAACACGTGCATTTGTTTTATTGGTTAATTAATCTATATTCTTACTTTCATTAAATTACTTAACCACGATAAGTTGATATCGTTTGGTGTACACGTCAAGTGCAGTGGCGGAGCTAGCTTTATTAGGTGCGGGTTCGGTCGAATCTAATCACTTTTGCTTAAATATTATATTTATATTAGAAAATTCATTAAATATATGTAAATATTTAATTGCGAATTCACTAAGTAAGACGAGCTGTAGGTTTTGTGACAAATTTAGAACCCATAAACTTCATATCATGGTTCCACCTCTAAGGGTAAGTATATATCATGTTTAAAAAGGATCCTTAAAAACCATTGTTTTTAATCAACTTTTGAATATCTCGATTATTTTTCTGAATATTTGTTTATTTTCAACCAACACGAGTAATGGATAATTCGAGTTGTGATAGGAAAATTTTTAAAATAACAATCCAGTTCTTAAAATCTGGATTTGTCTGGTCTAGAGATGATCTTGATTTGGCCTTTATTAATCTTGATTTGATACATTTGGAGGAGAAGGTAAATCACATTTTCACTACTAGAGTACAGTAAATTTTACTCTCTAACGATGTAATACATATTAAAATTACTTGGAAGTTACACGCAAACAAGTGTCTACATAAAATACGAGTTGGTAATCTGAAAAAGGAAGAAAATAACTTATTAAAATCAGTCAAATTATGGTTTTTTTTTTTCAAAAAAGAGGAGGTGTGAAATATTTATCTAGATTGAGTTAATCCCATAGCTGCAATTCTCTTGAAAAACAATGTACCTGAATGTTGGTTAAAATGTGATTGAAATATATATATATATAAAGTAATCAAAGAGTAACGACTAATCATTCTTATTCGTTGATTGTGTCCGACCGGATTCTTTATTCACTATACCTTTACCACTTGATATTCTATAAAGTCCCAGTTGGTATCATATTTTTATTCTACATAGTATCCCATATTAAATAATATTTAAAATTTCGCATAAACTATGAATTGATAATGCAGAATTGATACCAGAAATCAAACTGAGTTTTTTCCTTTTTCCCTAACTGCAAGAAGTCGATTCAATTTATTCCTCTCTATGTTAAGAGGGTATGAAAAGAACGGAATAAGTATAACTTAAGTCGACGTTATTAGCACCATAACCATTATTAAAGAATGCAGTGCGTAAACAGAGTATAGGCAGCCAACTAGAGAACAAGAACAAACGCAAACCAAACAAAAAAGTCATATAAAGCCTCTGAGTTCAGCTAAAAAATCCCAAATCAAACATAACATGAAATAGGAGGGAACAGCAAACCAAAATAAATCAGTCTATCAATGATGCCTCTGCGCCAATTAGTTAAAGTCGACTATATGAATCGCTTATATGTGCCGTTTAGGTTTTGTCATTCCAGTACTGAATAATAGTGTTCTAAGACAAATTATAGGTTCTCTAGACAAATTATAGGTTCTAATCTCACACTTACCCTTACGCGAACATACTACTTTCTAAGCAGAAGGATGAAAGGACTTCTGATAAACATTGAACCTAAAGTAAAAGGACAAATGAACCAAAAGCAGGAAAGGACAAATGACAGAACAAAACCAAATAACCAGAAAATGATCACAAGTAAATCACAGTACAATAGCACAAACTTGGTGTTTAGGTATCATATAAGCTGGAAAATAACACACCCCAAAATGCAGCACACGCCAGCATGGATAAGAGGAACCTAATCCTCCAAGAAAAAAGACCAATCAAAACTCACATCAACTGCCTCAAACAATGCAATATTATTTCACATGAAACATGATGTGATGAACAGACAAGTAAAAGCTATTTGCATGTGTACCTGATTTTCCAAAGAGCGTGAGTGCATCAACTACCATTCCAAGTTAAAGAAACCTTTCTGCCGGAGAAAGGCCTTAGGAACCATAGTTCCTTGGATGAAACAGGCTCAATAAATGGGGAAAAAGCATTTTCAAGAAAAATTTCATTTATTAGCTAATTGCAGCAGGCAGACAAATAATAAAAAGAGCGGCATTCCAAAAACTTATGGCAAAATAAATTGTCTCAATGTGTACTTTCAGGAGAATGATGTATCCGACTTAAATTTACTGACCCAAACTCAATTGACTCTGGCATCACTGCCTCAAACGCCTCAGAAGACACATAGGGCAATAGCAAAGGATCACATTTAACATCAACTATCTCCTTTTCCTTCTTAAAATCATCAGAAAAATTCCCTACGGAATCATTGCTCCTAATCAAATCTTTAGACATCTCAGTTGGAGACTCAGAAGATCCTTCCACCTCTTCAGCAGACAGGGGATTTCCCTCCTCGGCTACACCCAGAACTGTTTCCCCTTCCATCCCAACTCTTTCCGCCGTGGAAAGAGGAAATTCAGATTTCTCCTCTCCGTCAACGGTCATTGGCTCTGATGTCTCAGGACAGCTTGATTTTGAAGAACCTACAACCCCCAGATCACCATCTTCTTCTAGCATGTTCCCAGCCATGGCAGGCTCCGTAGTTTCACTGCATTCCGAACTGAAATTCTCGAACTTATGTCCTGGATAAGCCTCTCCGTCCTGACCAGGAAATGACCACTTCTTGCAATTCATGACTTTAACTTCTCTTCTCTCCTGGTAAAGGGACAGGGCTTTCTGCAATTGGACATCATGCAATAGACAAATTTAATGGTGCAACTTTATGCTTATAAGAGAAATTTGATTCATATTTACCTCAGCAAAAAAAGAGAAATAAATTTATTTATTCCGTTTCACAGCTAAGAAGAGCCGGACAACTTTGCCAATACACAACTAAGAAGACATGACTGAGATAGTATGTGAAAGATATAGTTGATCGAAATACTTCTTTTTCAAAGGACATGTGCATATGTACCATAGGAAAAAGTACCTGAAAAACAGAATCAGTCATAACAGCAAAAGGTGGACCACTTGAAAATTTACTTGGTATCGTTGTGGAGGCTGCTACATGCCCCTGCCACAGGAAAAAGAAAGCTTATTATGATTTCAAAAATGAGAACAATGAATAAGCAGAGAAATAATTTTGCCTCTCCTTACCTCCAAGAACAAAATTCTGGAATCATCAACATAAGATGTCATTTTCTTATCGACATCGATTAAACTTATGCATTGATCAAACAACTCAGGCTCTGTAAGCTCTGCAGATATATCAAGCTTCGAGAGGTAAACATGACAAAGAAGAGAATCATCTTTCTCCGATGGCTTCACCTCAATTGATTGCTCTTCAGGAGTAGTCTTCAAATTTTCAGATGTACTCTCTCCAAGAGCACCCCTGGACTGACAGATGTCATTGCTTTGATCATCTGCATCAGTC
Organism: Nicotiana attenuata; assembly: GCF_001879085.1. Classification (NCBI taxonomy): domain Eukaryota; kingdom Viridiplantae; phylum Streptophyta; class Magnoliopsida; order Solanales; family Solanaceae; genus Nicotiana; species Nicotiana attenuata. Next base: position 138,237 of record NW_017672794.1, on the reverse strand, counting down.
TGCTTTTGCTCACTCTGAACTGGTTGAGCTGACTCCTCTTCCTGAACTGAATAGTCCTCCTTCTGTGAACCAGATGGCAGCTCCACACTGCTTCCTGTTAGTGGCCCCTTCTTCCACGCATCACTTGTCTCCCAACTCATACCACTATTTGACAGTGGCCTAGGCTGGTCCCAGTCTGGTCTGCCATTAAGGTGAGCTTCTTCACCAGAAACAGCATTGTTAGCATTCCACCCATGCATTGGAGGACCGCATGAACCATCAACTGGAGTTCGCCAACCCATCGGTCGAACATGGCCAGGAAAATGGTCAGCATCTGGTATATGGTAAGTAATTCCAGGGTGACTCAAGTCCATTGAAGGTCCCACACCAAATACTGGTGGTGTAGGGAACTGCGGTATCATTGGATGAAAACCAACAGGAGGGGGACCATGTTGGAAAGGCATGAACCCATTTGCAACAGGCAACGGCCAGTTTGGAACCCTCTTCCAACCATGACCTTGCATTCTTCCAATATTAGGATCATTAATTCTTCTGTGGTGGTTGTTTGACTTCCCTCTACCATCATCCTCTGAAAAGCCAAAAATCAAAGGGCTGTCACCCCCTGACCTAAAGGGGGGAGGAACAGGCAACACAGACTTTGAATTGACAGAGAAGTGACTCCTTCTAGTATAAGGTGAAGAAACAGACACATTATCTCCGTCTATAAAGGACAAGTCATCACCTGCGAGTGCTTTCCCAGCCAAGTCACGGCTTCCTCTGCCTTCCTTTACATCCCGGGAGCCACCACTCCTCTGTGTTGATTCCTCAGCTTCAAGGGTCCTCCATACTTCTGATCTACTTGAGTGTCTCCTATCATAGCTTGCCGATGAAGGGGATTTATCCACCTGCTGTAAAGGAGAACTGCTAAGATCTGATTTGAAACGCCTTTCAGCTGAAGACTCTCCGAGAATATTGTCTTCCCTTTGCATCAGTTTCTCCGTTTTCCGAGAAGAAAAATTTTTCTCCACTGCTCCAGCAGAACCAGCATAATCTCTAGTGACGCCATGTCGAACCCTTTCTTCATAAGGATAATCCTTGTGCTTAGATCCATCTTGCTTTGAGAACCTGGTAGTTGAAAGAACGGCCGAAAATGTCAGAATTTTTGCACAAAAATGATAAAGCAAGGAAACACATAGTTATACACAAGAAATTAATGACCAGAGAATAAGCAATTTGGCAGAAAAGCAGAAAATGCTCATTAGACAATACTTAAGTGACTGGCTTATGATCAAAAGAGATTATCAAAGGAAGTTTGATTCTCCGATATAATACACAGCAGTGTGCCAATCAGACGGTCATTCGAGCTAGGGAACCATAAGCACAAAGAATCACCTGCCCGGAACTTCTAACTAAACGTGGCATAAAACTGCCAATAAGTTATTTACCTTTTCGGGGAAAAAGACCAAGAAGCTAATTATGACTTGCAGCCAAAACTAATGAGAGAAACTATAAAGGCAATGTCTCAATTATCCCACTGATCAGCCAAAAACCTCCCAGAACAAATTTCTTGCTATATAAAGGGCTAATGACTTTTCTGGCATTCCTACATCGCAAAGAGGTCCATCCAACATCTCAATTATCCCACTGATCAGGCAGAAATTCCAGGAAATACCAACTTTAGTGCCACTACATATTCCGTTTACTCCAGGGACTGTCGCTATCGTTCGAAATAGCCATTTTGTTACCAAAAAAAAATGAGAGAAGTTTGATTAATGTGGTACAGAATACAAGTTTCCCCTAAAAAACAGAGAAAAATAATAGAAGGGTCCAAAAATATCTAGAATGATCATTCCATGTACCACAACCAAGGATTTCAGTATCCGCTCTAATAAAGAACACAACTATGCCCATGCACACCTATCATTCTTTTCATTTTCACAGTATCATGTGAGGAAACTGGTAAACTTGCCTGTAATAATCCCTTGTAGCATGAGACCCAGAACTAGGTGAAGTCCAGCGTCTGTTGTTGCTCGGAACAAGTTCTATTTTAGCATTCCTGGAGATAGATCTTCCGTTCTCAGTGACCAAGTCTACCGTAGCACTGCTCTTGGATCTCTTCTCTGCATCAGATCGTAGTTCTTTAATACTTGGAGATCTAATATCACCAATGTCCTCTTTAGCACCGGTTCTTCTTCTTCCTCTGTCATCTTTAAACCTTGTTAGATCATCATAACCAGGGCTGCCTTCATGCTTACTTGACTTTCTAGGCTGCAAATCAGCAGCATAACTCTCATCCCTCGGATGCTTAGCACCAGACCTGTCACCTAAACGGTCTCTTGGAGCACGTTCATCCTTGTACTTGGCATACCTGAGTCTCTTGTCTTTGTCATTTTCATCTGCTTGCTTTTCATCCCTGCGTCTACTATCCCTTTCACTGGCTTCTCTGTACTTGCTATTCCTCTGCCTATCATCTCTTTCAACATCTTCATGATATATATCTTCATTGTGACAGCCATCTTTATCTCCATCTTCTCGATACTTATCATCCCTATGCCTATCATCTTTATCGCTATCTTCACGATACTTGTCATCCCTATCTCTCCTCTCTCTTTCACCATCTTCGTGATGCTTATCATTCTTGCGCCTACTATCTCTGTCACCATCATTGAGATACTTCTCATGCACGTGCCTGTTATCTATTTCACCATCCTCCTGGTACTTACCCTCTCTATGTCGACCATCTCTATCACTATATTCCCGACTTTTTTCATCATGCTGTCTTCTATACTTGTCCACATCCTCTAAATACATAGCATCCCTATCCTTGTCATCTTTACCACCATGCTGATGCTTATCTCCATATCCATCTTTATGTTTTCCATCTCTCTGTCTTTCATCTTTACTATGGTCCCACCTGGATGACAACCGTCTACTATCACTTTCGTTTAAAACATCTACATATTTGTCTCGATCACCAGAGCCTTCTGTTCTCTTCCGTGACCTTCTCTCACTTTCCTTCTCCAACTCAGGATTATATAACTCATTTTGTGTAGACCACTCTACAAAATCCAACAAAACTGAAAAGATTTTAAAGGTAACACTCAGTAATTTCTCATTAAAGGAAAAAAAAAAAAAGACTAACCAACACATAACAATTTGACCAATGATGTAGAATAACAATGCACAGTAGACACTTTACATACATGCAAGATGATATCGAAAACATGCATTACATAATGCACATATACTGATAGAGTTATTATTGAGTCCAAGTCAAAGTAACATCAAAACTGCTACATGCAGTTGTAACAGAAGCTAAAGTCGGTGGCCTTTAGCTTCATACCAGATCATTGGAAATTATGCATTCGTGGTCATGTTCGTAAAGTTCAGATCATTATTTATTTATCTTTGTTTCTTTGCATGTATCTTTTGTTCTCTTTTGTTACATAGGATCTAAAAGTTGATTTTTCATCTATATGAAACTCTTGTGTTTGTTATCTTTCATTATTTTCCTTTGTGAACTTTCTACAAAGTATAATAATAAACGTAGCAATCCATCAAAAAAAAACAATAATTCTGGCATTTTCCACATAGTATTTCCTAAGCACCAGTGACTATATGCTCAAAGCCAGGAGGTTTCTAGGTTCGGTTTTCCCACCACTGCTGGTAACTACATACTAGCTCCTTCTAATTCAAATATGACTAAAACAAGCTTGCCCCCAGGGCCTAGTCAAGTGGCAAAGGGTGGTGGATTCGTGTCTTAGTTCACAGGTTCAAGCCCCCACACCATGCAAAGCAAAGCCTAGTATTTAAGTGGAGAAGGGTAGAGGGGCGGGCCCATTATCCACCGAGTTTCGAAGGCTGCGGTTGGTCCAAAGGATCAGCCCCAGACGGATTTCTCGGTCATCAAAAAAAAATATGACTAAAACAAGCCATCCTCTAGTCTAGGAAAAGCATTAAAGTTTCAACCTTTCATAATTAGGTATGCAGAATTCAACAAGAAATGCAATGCTTACCACTTAAGTATCATAGGATTTCAATCGAATTGTTGTTCATACTACCAAAATATTACTGCTAACTGAAACCTAGGAGAACTTTTACTCAAAAGGCAAAGGGGGCTTTGGGGTACCAAAACCTTGCCAAGCACCACATAATGCTACCTAAACAAAAATACCAATCACAAAAAACACACAGATAAGTCACCTTACCAGCATTTTCTTTACCTCTTTTGCCCTGCTTCTCATCCACAGAATCCCCTGATTGCCTCTTCAAACTGTTTTGACTCTTCTTCTCTTTTTCTGATAATCCTACCTCCTTTTCCTTTACTTCCCTCGAATCCTTACCATCTTTCCGGGCCGAATCCTTCTCAGATTTCCTCTTTGCTACCCTTCCACTCTTACTGTCCTGTTTCTCCACAAATGAGGCAAAAACATTCTTCTCTCTACTACTCTCCTGCCTTTTACTACTTTTACTCTTAGAATCAGCCAGATTCTTCATTTCTTTTTCTTTTAATCCCTTCTCAGCATCAATTTTCAAACTTTCTCCCTTCATTTCTTTGCTTTCACCATTTCCACAGCTAATCAGATCTTTACCAGAAGTTTTACGCTTCTCAACGGAAGTTGCTGAACTCTCCTCCTTACTACTCCTCTCCTTCATCTTCATATCCTCGTCAGAATCCGAACAGTCTCTACTCTCCTTAGCACTGTGTTTACTCTGCTTGTGCGATTTCTGCTTCGAACTTTGAGGCATAACTCTAAAATTCCCCAAATATAGCCTTTTGCTTAATTCAAAACCCTAAAAGTATTACAGCACCACTACAATACTCATATTCGAAGCGTAGGTGTCAAATTCCTTAAGCCTTCTTCTTTTCTTCAAAACCGAAGAGGTATTACAGCACCACTACACACATAAAATTCATTATAACGCGCCGCCGTTAGACATCCAATTCGCAGCAGACTACCGCTGCCGGTGACAGTTAAATCGCCGGAAATTTCACCAATTTGGAGAAACTTTTGACCTCTTTATCGCATACGTATAAATTTCCAGCCGCAACTGTAAAATTCCAAAAATTAAGCTTTTTTTTAACCAAAATCCTAAAAGTACCGCCAACACACACTTATATCGATTCCACTAGAATCACGAGCCGTTAATAGAGAACCAATACCAATTCAACAAACACCGACGGTGCCGGTTGACTCGCCGGAAATCCGACGAACTTGCAGAAATTTGACCTTCACTCAAATCGTCCGATAACCGTATACGACGTATAGAAAACCGTATAGGATACGTATACAGTAGAGAAAGTTTATGCAGAGAAAATGTGAGCGAGAGAGATTGGAGGCGACGGTTTGTTTGCTGGGGAAGTAAAATGTGATTTTCATTGGAGTGTGTAATGACGGAAATACCCGAAAGGAAGTTTATATCTACTTCTATTGACACGTGATGATGACCTGTTTATATCTACAGCAGAATCTGTATTTGATTTTGTTTTGCAGGAATTGTTGGTAATTTCTTTATAGTTTTGCTTTCTCTATTTAGTCAACAAATTGGAATTACTGCTTTTTTAAGGTTCCAAACCAAAATAACGCCATAGATTCACAAATTTTTTTGAAAAAATCTGATTTGGGTGAAATTTGATTTTGAAGATGCTGTTTGGACATAATTTTTTAAAATATATTTCATTTTTTCAAAAAAAAACATGAAATGTGACTTATACCATAAGCTTTAAAAACTATCAAAAATACTCAACAATATCAAAACAAACAAACTTGCTAATCTTGTATATGCATAACCTTCGTCGATGTCATTCGTTATCATTATCACAAATCATAGTCCTGAACATAGATAAGTTTGGCACAAAATTATTATTTGTATAATGAACTACAGAATACACTATCCTAAAATCATAACCGGTTATTTTAATATTAATTGCTAATAACACAATTATTACCCACTATAATGCATCAAATTGCAATAATATTACAAGATCCATCAGTCCAAAAGAAAATAATAGTAATAATTAGTTGGTGGGTTAGTTGGGTCATAATAGATGGTGGGCTTTATTGTTAAAAAAAAAAAAAAGTTTGAGAGAATTTTTGAAAGGGAAATTTTCGTTCCTATACTATATAGGAAACTATATTACCAAATATGTTCATAGTTTGCATATACCCTTCATGCTAATAGTATTTTTACAAAATATAGCCAATGCATTAAATAAGGAATCATTTTAGCTTTAGGATTCCTTATTTAGGCGCGCTAAAATTGGGGAATTAAATATTCTTCCAGATCTTCCACAACGCAAATCACGCACATTCATAATTATCATCGGCTTCGTTTCAAATTTTCCATACTCAGTTTTTACGATACACTCTGTATGCGAATCTGCGTGATACACTCTGTTTTATGCGAATTTGTCGAATAACGCAGAAGATTTGTATACAATCTGTTTTATGCGAATTCGCAGAAGATTTGCGCATTTCGACATAATCAAGCACATTCATAATTGCGTTTTTTGCAGAAGAGAGCAGCAATTCCACCATTGACAGCCATTAAAAAGCTTTGAAGCTTTGAATTCAAATTTAAATTTTCAAAAATCATTACTTGTTTGGATTGGGTGTTGTTGAAAATAATCGGGAATATGGTTTGGAGTTTATATCTCAATTTTGAGGGGTTTTGGTGAATATTAGACTTGGTTTTGACTGAATTTCATATTGAAACTCGAAGAAGAAGAAGAAGAAGACATGACATACATTATATTGCAGAAATTATAGAAAAATTGTAGAAAAATTGTAGATTGTTGTTTATTTATTTTTCTTTTATTCATTTACCTATTGTATGAAAGTTGAACAACATTGTATAAAAATTATATTTAAGTGGATGATTTAGTACTGTTTTGCACAAAAATATGTATCAAAAATGTGAAACATACATTTCAGGGGAAGCATGTCGAGTCCAAATATGTACCCAGTTTGTAGATATTTTGTAGATAAATTGTAGATTATTTGTATTCTGATTGTAAATGCTTTATTTTCTGTTTTCACAAATAAAAAACGACTAAAACTTCTACAAATCTTCTGAAAAAATGCAATTATGGCAAAAATCCCAATTATGCTACAATTGAATGGGAATTGGGATATTAAAATTTAATGTACCCAGTTTGTAGATATTTTGTAGATGAATTGTAGATTATTTGTATTCTGATTGTAGATGCTTTGTTTTCTGTTTTCACAAATCAAAAACGACTAAACTTCTACAAATCTTCAAACCATATTCCCAATTATTTACAACAACACCCTATCCAAACAAATAATGATTTTTGAAAACCCAAATTAGAATTCAAAGCTTCAAAGCTTTTTAATGGCTGTCAATGGTGGAATTGCTGCTCTCTTTTCCTTTCCTCTTATATTACTGAAATTTGGGATTGCGAGATAGAGAGACGTAGAGAGAATTCACAATTCCTTGCAACAACATCCAATCCAAACAAACAACGTCTTTTGAAAACCCAAATTCGAATTCAAAGCCTTGGCTATGAAAGAAATAATGGGATTTTGATACAGAAATCGTGGGTGTGGGAGGAAAACATGGGTGAAGGTGTGGGAATTAGAGAGAGAAACGTGGGGGGAGTGGTATTAGAAGGAATATACGGTACCATTAAATTAAGAGTGTAATTAATATCCTTTAAAACCACTAATGGTATATAATTGGTAATTAGGTATATTAAATGTAATTATATCAAACCTTAAACATTGAGGGTAATATAGTTTCCTATATGGCATAGGAATATAAAAATTCCTTTTTGAAATTGTTAAAAAATTCAACAGTAATATTTTGGGCCAAAAACAGGTCTAGAGCTAGTTTTGGGATTTAAAAATTTTGTTTTTAAAATTCGTCAAACATGGATAAAATCTACAAACAAACATGTTTTGCCAAAATAATTTTGGAAAAAAACTTGGCAAAAGCTATGACAAACGGGGGCTTTACGCGGAAAGAAAAATGAACCTTTTTACCTCTAGCGCATGCCTGACTTGGCTAAACATCTCAGGCTAACGGGCGTCTAGTCAAGTTTGACGGGATATAGCACATACTTGTCCATCCTTACTTACGAGTGATTTTATTTTGTATCTCAGGCCTCTTTTTATCTCACATATTTGTAGATCCATATCTTACACATTTGGGTCCATAAAATTCTGGGACCACATAGTTGTGAGACAAAAAAGATACTCATACAACCAGTGTCAGTTGCGTGAGACACAAAATAAATTTTTTCCTTACAACACCCCAATGGATCCAATGCCTATCATCTTCAACTTCTCTCCATTTTCCCTCTTCTTTAACTTTATATTTTAGATTTGTTATGTCGCATGCGTCACAAAATTCAATTCAATTCAATGCATTCCATAAAATGCTATATTTGTTACTGTGGAGATTATTGTAAGTTGAGGACTCACCCTAGGCAATGAGTCCAACGCATGGGAAAATTTTTATTTTGTGTCTCACACAACTGACACTAGTTGTGTGAAGCCTCTTTTTTGTCTCACAACTGTGTGAGTCCCAGAATTTTGTGGACCCAAATGTGTAAGATATGGGTCCACAAATATGTGAGATAAAAAGAGGCCTCACACAACTAGTGTAAGACATAAGATAAAATCACTCAACGCATGGTAGGCATGCGCTACACCCAGTTAAACTTGACCAGACATCCGTTAGCTTAGGACGTTTGGCCAAGCTGGTATAGCACATGCCTAGAGGTAAAAAGTTTTTTTTTTCCGCATTACTTTGATTCTTCAAGTTGAATTATACTTTATGTTGGTTGTAGTCTTCTAGACTCCTTTGTTGTTACTTCTATCTAATAGTAGAAGTATACATTAGTGTAATAATTCTAGAACATAAAAATAATTTCTCAGCGAAAAAGAATCGTTTAGAATAAGATATTAGTCAATCATCAATAGTTATGCGCAAAATGTACATTTATTATGATTAAGTGAAGAAGTTTATAAATTAAAAAAATTTGATACACATCATATATTTATCTAGTTGATGCGTTGTGAGTAAAAGTTTTTTCTTTAACTCAAAAAAATGAAAATAAGGACATCTAGTTCAAATTTGTATATGGTGAAATCAGAGAGTCCAATTTCTTGTCACTAAGGCACTCGGAAGATCACCTCGAAGGCTCGAGGCCGCGGTCGAGTATCTCTCCTCGAGGGTTGACAATGCTCGACCCCAGGGTAGTAATGGTCACGGTAATGAGAGATACGGGGAGTCCCCAAGACACGCAGCTAGGACTGACACAACCTAGCGGGCTACTCAGAACCCAAATCAGGGCGTCAGTCAGCCGTCCCATCCCCAAATCTATGTAATTAATGTATTTTATACTATGCGGGGATTTCCCTCCTACATAAAGGGAGTCTTTGTCATTTTGTAAGGTCTGTTGATTCAGTTACTCCACATGAATATACGAAGAACATTCTCTCTGCTTTCTAACATACTTTCTTGTTATAATTGCTTTCATTTATTATCTTCATACTTGTTTATCATTTATTGCTTATCATTGGCCATAGAGAGCCTTTATTAATTTCGATATAACTGTTAGCTACACCCCGATCACCCCCGATAGCTCATTATCGGGCCACAGAACCGACCTCGAGGTCTCCGTATCGACAAGCTCGAGGCTCCGATTGTCAGCCTCTCGGTTTGATTATCGCCTTATCTTTAGCTCCTGTTTCGTCTCTAAACTTCATACACATAGCATCATCTGCTTAACAACTAACATAAAAATAGATCACGTATTTTTAGAGTCCCATCAACAAATTTAATTGTTATTACCATTTTCACGGTAAACAAAATTGCTCATAGATAAATACTCAACATAGTAAACTACCACGTGATGAGGGTGGTACGAGGTCTCGTGATTAAGCCCTGAAAATAGAATCGTTAGGAAGCATTTATCCCCAAAGTCTGATTTCCTTATGTGAATCCAGATTAATCAAATGCCGAACCTCGGGTGTTCAAAAATATCAAACACTAGATTTGTGGTTAGCATAAGGACAGAATCACTTCCTTCCGTTACTGCACTTCCCCTCCGGGGCAAGCTCTAAAGCATCTCTTGAGAAATTATGGTTGCTTTCCTCTTCCTTTCAGCTCCCAAGCCTTCAATTCCACCACCTCTTCTTAATATTTGAAGTTGAAGTTTTGAAAAGATTTGAAGTTATGGAAAAGTTTATTCAAGTTCAATATTTCATTTCAATTTCGTAAACGATCGTCAACTTGCAAGCTGAAACTTTAATCTACAAACAAAACCATCAACATTTCCATCTTCAACTTCAACTACCCCGACTGCAAAATTCAAATCTATATGAGATACTAAGAGGCAGAAGACTCTGTAATGGAGAACAAGGCCTCCAACAAGAATGTCAGAAGTCAGTCTCAAATGAATCATATTCATCTATGGCTGCTGAGGGATTTTCCCAGAAGATACATTCGAGAAAGAAATGCTGGTGTTTAATATGTTTAATTTTGCGATCATACAACAGCAACAAACTCAGTGTAATCCCACAAGTGGAGTTTGGGGAGGATAATGTGTACGCAGACCTTACCCCTACCTTGTGAAGGTAGAGAGGTTGTTTCCGATAGACCCTCGGCTCTCAATTCTGCGATCATAGATTATTTTTTTGTTTCAAGTTTTCTTCATGTGCGGGCTTGATTCCTCTTCTTCGTCCAGGCACATGCAAATATTAGCGTATATGGAAGTGAAATTTGAAGCCGAGACAGCCTGCTCGAGTGCAAGTGCCCGGTAGAATCATATGACCACCTTATCTGAAAACTCTCTAACCAGATGGTAGAGAAATCTTATCATGCAATGTCAACGATTCTATACCAGAAAAATAAAAACCTATCGATGCAACGAGGTAGTTGAGCAGCCAAGTTTTCCCATTCCATTCATAACAAATTATTAACAATCATTAATCAAAAACATTTGTTGCTGAAAAGGGTCACTGGTTCCAAGAAGTACAACAGTTAAAACATAAATGCGAAAAGGTAGTCACCAAGTCACTCAACATAAGCCAGAAGTAGTGAACTGTGTCGTCTCATAGAAGGTAATTTGCCTGAAATCAGATGCAGCCACCCAACTGCAAAGAAAATTAATTAGACAGTTGAATTTACTGAATTGAAAGGCAAAAGAAAAATGGCAAATACTACAATTCAGACAAAGGTGATTTTGTTCTTCCGATCATGCTTGTTTTTCCGATCATGTTTGAAAGTGCATTTTGTTTCTCACTCTTAATTTGGGATTTTTACATACAACTATTTTTTGTTCAACACCTAAAATTACTCAATAAAGAGCTTTGTATTAAACGTAAATTGCCAATATATGAATGTCAGAAAGTTCAAAACTATTTATTAACAGTTGATATGTACCAAAATGGAATCAATTTCCTCCTGAGACACGGGTGTTCTTTTGGGTTGGTCAGAAGCCTTCCCTGCAACAGACATGCTAGATGGGGACCTTGAGAAAAATGTTTGAGGAGCTTCTTCAGCAGCTGATGTTTTCTGATGTTGGGAATTCTGGGATGTGGAACCTGCAGAACAAAAAGAACCTTCACGTTTAGATAAAGAAAGTGTACAAGCAATCAAGCATATTATCCAGATAAAAGCTAAAAGCATTATATAACCCATTCTCTATAGTTAACAAACAAGATCCACAACTGGCACCTACTTTTCCTGTTCCTGTGATGACAGAAAATAATTCCAAGAGGAAAAAAAAAACAAGTTCACTATGCATCATTTAATTGAAAAAGCTAAAATAAGATATTAGTTACAAGCAAGCACGAGCAATGAAGAGCAAAGGACTTAGGCAGCATGAAAAAGAATAAAAACAGTTGCTACCCCAGGATTAAAACAATCGAACAGAAAGAGGAACAAAGGGATATGATTGAACACTACCACAATGGGTTGTAGCAGTCAGTTACACCATTAGACTTCTAGACAGGCAGCTAGCAGTGGTGCATTTGGAATTTTGCTACAACAGGATAAAGCAGAGTCTGATTTGTATTGAACGGGCTGGACTATGTTCTTGGATCAAATAAATTACAATAAGCTTCAGTTGTTGTTTCAGAAGAAAACGAAAGATTGCAGTTCTCTGAACTTGCAAGCCTATACGACAAACATTTTCCTGCCTTGGACTAACAATTTAATTTGCTTTAGAAAATAATAGAGACATTCACGGATTGATCAACACTCTTACCAACCCATGTGGGGACACAACCAACCTACTTTTCAGGCTACATATTCATGAGATGCTGGAGGATTAGGTAAATACTATCAATTTTAAACCCACAATGGACCTTAGCCAGATGGGATTGTGCAGACATCACCAGTCCAATTGTCACTATGGTAAAAATATTTGTGTTAGCATCAAACGTTACCTTCAAACAGATGCCCTTACATATACGAGTTCTACTTGTTGGTTTCAGCATAATAATTGGTTAGTTATTGACTTAGTAACTTCAAGGATTACATTTAACGTTTCACTTTCTTTTTTCATTCTCTATTTTTGTCTTGGTATGACCTTGAAATATACTTATCGGCCTATTATAGATAATGCACAACCAGCAGTGATGGGGCAAAAATAGCAGCAACAATACAACACAACAACAATAACAATCCAGTGAAATCCCACAAGTGGGTCTGGGGAGGGTAGTGTGTACGCAGACCTTACCCCTAACTATGAAGGTAGAGAGGTTGTTTCCGAAAGACCCTCGGCTCAAGAACGTAAAACAAATGGAGCAATATAGAAACAATAGCAACAACAATGTAATAAGACAATGTAAGCAAATAATACAACGAATAATGACAGAGATCCAAGGAAATGAAACAACAAGAATAGTGCCACTCTCACTGCTAATACTGACAAATCGTATATAAACAAGGGACTAGGAATAGGAAGGTATCCAACTAGTACCTAAGTTGCGCGGACTCTTCGATTTTGGTGCCGTTCCCGTCCCGATACGAGACGGGGACGGGAGCGGGATACATCCCGGCTACGTTCAACTGACTTCGGACACTTTGACCGGAGTCCATTGACAAATTTGGGAGAAAAATTGAGATTTTAATTTCTCAAAATAAAAAATAAAACAGATTTAGGAGAATGAAAGAATAATGTCCATCTTGGAGAATGAAAGATTGAATTCTACAATATTCATGTAAGTTTTTTACAGAATATCTCTCAAAATTAACAATATTTTTATAGCTCTATTTTTTAATAGCCGAATCCCCGCATTCGTATCTATATCCGGATCCGCACCCCCGAATCTTAAAATTTAGATTTTGCCGAATCCGATACTCAGATCCGTCCCCGTATCAGATACCCGCACCCGAGTCCAAGCAACTTAGACTAGTACAACTACTACTAGTAAGACAAGGCAAACTCTAGACTGTCTCTCAACCCACCACCCTAATTTCGACCTTCACACCTTTCTATCTTGGGTCATGTCCTCGGTAAGTTGGAGCAGAGCCATGTCCTGCCTAATCACCTCACCCCAGTTCTTCTTAGCAAGATAATGCACAACCAGCAGTGATAGGGCAAAAATAGCAGCAACAATCTAGATTTTGAAACCAGGATCATTGAGGGCCACTAGAGAATGCGAAAGATATACATGAGAAAGATAACCCATACAGAAAGAATAATACATATCAGAGGCCCCAAAGCGTTGCTACAGTGGTAGGCACGCAACCTGTGACGCGTGGATTAGGCGCATGTCATGGGTTCGAACCCAACCGCAGACAAAAGACTGCATTTATGTGGAGAAGGGTAGAGGGGCAGACCCATTATCCACCAAGTTTCGAACCATGCTCTACTCCTGAATTTCTTGGTTTTCAAAGGAAAAAAACTAATACATATCAGAAATTTTTTTTGGGGGTAGTGTTGGTGTTCGAGACATCTTGCGCACACCTCAAGTAATTCACAAGGCACCAGCACAGGTACCATGTAACTCTGTCAGCTAAGGCTTAAACAAATAGGAATAAATTACCTAGCATTTTTTTGGTACATATTAGGAGTTGTATTTTCAAATTGTAGCACAAATGCATATTTGATGAGGCAAAATACAACCCTGATCCTTTGTTTAGTGCATGAGGAGCTCAATGTCCAAAGGAGGATATTGAGCTTCAGCCACACATACCATTACATAATACATGTAAAAGTTTGGTGAGAGCAAATAGCAAACTTGATCTTCAATGTGCAAAGGAGGCTATTAGACTTAGACCAATGATCACCATTCTGGACAAGAAACAATGGTGATTATTTGTGGTGCAAGTGCACAAACTAAAACTACCAGCAACCTGTAAATTCACCATAGGACGTGAAATTGTTTACTACAACTTCTTGGACTACACGCAAATTGGTAGATTTTGACAATCCTGCCTAAATTGGGGAATGATGTTATCTAAGGTGTGGCAAGTAAAGCACCACCAGAGCTGCAGTTGATTAAGAGCCTCCAAGGCACTGGTAGATATAGCACAACAGGGCAGGTTTGTAGCAGGATATGCTGAGAGTTAAAGGCCAGCGTAAGCTAGTACCCCTACAAGTTTCCCCCAACTTACTAACAGCCATTAATCTCCATCAGCATTCAAGGGCCATACCTACAGCTAAGACGAAACTATGAATACGAAGTCAAAAGAACTAAGTGATACAGAACACTGATGAGCAAAGACTAGATCAATGAGACTTTACATAATAAAAGCATCACTATAATGAATCTTATTAATTGTTTCCAACACGACAGCCTTTGTACTCGACAACATAGCACTAAAAAGTGTACCTTTGCACAGCTTTCAAGAAAACAGTTTTTCTCTCAAGTTCAAGAAAACATTTTTAGGCATTTCTGATTGCTCAGTGTAATTCGATGACAAAACCATTCTTTGAGTGAAATTTATGTGGCCCCAAACCAAAGTGAAGTTGTAGATCATTTATTGCATTTGAATATTTTCAATTCTATCTAGCTTCTTCATCAACCTCTCCTCTAGTCCCTAGATTTTGGCAACCACATCGTCCTTCAGTTTTTAAATTTTGTTTTAGTGGCATCAAACTTTCCTGCCAAAAGTTCCATAAGTTGTCTCATTCCTCCAGAATAAGCAGGTGGTTGTTGTCTCCTGTTTCTCAAACGTAGGTCCTCCTCTCCTTCTCTTATTTTTGGGCCATGAGGTTTTGCAACAGAAATGTTTGTTAATTATCTTGCTATAATGGGTCATAGATTTTGGATTTGGATTCACCCAACTTCCCTGGCCAACCGAATTTTATGGTTGACAGAAACCACAAACTCCCCACATTAGGTTCAAACCTACACATCCTGATATAAGCATTGATAACGTTACAAACATCTAGATGCATCCTTGAACAGATGGCATATAACAGAGCCACTCTGTCCAAGTATGATTTTGAGATGTTAGTATTTGGAATCAGCCTGCTACTTCTTAAACTGAGGGAAGGTATTCCCATGTACATAAATTCTTTCCTTTTACGCATACCTTGTCTCCAGATGTCTCGTAACCCCAATTTGCTCCAAATGAGCATAGCCTATGTTCCATTTCATCCAAGTCGGGTTTGTTAATGAAAGCCAAAGTTTGACTATCATCTGCTGGTTGTGAGACACGGCATAGCTTATTGATGGCTTAGGTAAAGTAGTCAATTCTTCTTCCTCTAACAGTAGAGCAATTAGAGTTTATGTCCAGATTTTTGTAAAAAAAAAAACTCACATAATTTCTAGGCAATAAGATCCGAGTGATTTAGCAAGCTCACCCCAATAATAGAAAGTTATAACTTGAGCAACGAATTCATCTTCTTCCACATGTGCTCGTAAGAAAGTGAATGAAAGAGAAAGAAAGATGCTTCTTATTTTTAAAACTACTCGCAATTTGTCTTAATTTCCAGTTTATTTTTTTCATTTTGGACAACGATGGTGTTCATGCCAGCTTGCAAGCACAGTCACTGAGCATCTTTGTCCATCAAGGCTTAGGCGGAGGGGGAAAGAATAACGTAGTATTGTGTGTTCTCGTTTTGATTTCAACCTGAGACCTCAAGGTTCTAGTTTTTGAATAACAAAAATACAATTTTTAGTATTTTTCTAGAATTATAGACAAATTCTAGTTTCGAAGCAAACTAAATTAGGGATCCTAAACCAACATCCCGAATCCCTCTCCTTCCTAGCCAACAATTTCATTCACAGTTATATCATTTAATTGAAACACAATACAACCATGAGTAAACAAAAGAAATCAATTAATCAACTTTGCTTCAATCCCAAACTAGTTGAGATCTGATACGAAAAATCTATACGATACTGCTCTAATACGCAAGCCAAAACTATATACCGGAGGTGAAGAATCCATCAAAATATTCATAAATACAGAGAAAAAAATACACGGGCGAACGAGTAGAAATAGAGGATATATGGATGATGAAATACCAGAAGGCTTAGAGTGCCTCTGTGGAAATTTGATGCGTGGGATTCTCTTCATTGCTTGCGCTCCGCTCATTTTGCTCTCTTCTTCGATTCGTCTCTTCTATCCCTTCCAGGGTATAAGCGAAAGGTATAAAGACAAAAGCTGTTGAAATTAGACTTTCTAGCAGCGGAAATTGAGAAAAGTATAAGTCGCTACGCTCACACGACGTAATAGACTCATGCGATTTATAGTCGCAATTGGTGAAAACAATTTATAAGCCGGAATTTCTGTACGGATATGCAAATCGCAATTGGATAAGCAATTTATAAGTTGCAATTGTTGAATGCAATTTATCGCAATTCGCATTATCAAACTGCTTTATTCACCAAGTTCCATTTATAAGTGCATGCAATTTATAAGTCAACAACAACATACCGTGTGAATTTCCACAAGTAGAGTTTGAGAAAGTACGGTGTACAGAAACCTTATTCCGACCTTCTGCAAGTAAAGGCTGTTTCCAATAGACCCTCGGCTCAGATAAACACAATTAGTAAATAAATGAATAACAAATGAGGAAAACATTATGAAAAAAAGACGGAGGCAACAACAAGATAGTAACATACTAGAACAGAAGCAACAAAATGTAATAATAGGGATCGTAGGATAGCTAGAACAAGAGTAATACCAAAATTATCAGTATGGAAAGGCCGGACACTATATTACCTACTAACCTTCTACCCTAATCCAAATTCAGCTCATCCAGCTCAAAGTTAGTGGAGTTAGCAAATAATAGTTAGGAGGCAAAGTTCCAAAAATCAGTTATTCAGTTAGATGCCACGTCAGCGGAAATTAGTTGGAGTTAGTTATGCGAGTTGTTAGGAGTACAAATTCTGTTAGACAAGTTGTATTCATTTTATTTCATACAAGTACATTGTAAGATACAGAAATGAATAAGAAGTCTATTACAATTTTTCTAAATACTCTCTTCTCTCATAATTCTCTCAAATCCACAGCTCTTCTCGTCGCCATTGCTGAAACTTCGATGTTAAGTTCCTGATTCAACTGCTTGATCCTCGAGTTCTTCAGAGAATTCCTGCAATTAAGCTATCAGTGGTATCAGAGCGATCCTTTCCTTGGCAATAATGACGAAAGGAATAACAAGAGTAACTGAAAATTCACTATCAGAAGTAGGTGAATTGCGTGAATTGATGCAAAAGATTATTTCAGAGATCGGGACTTTAGCAGGGGAGGTTTCTAATCTCAAAAGGTTATATCAAATTGTACTTGAATTGAAAGAGTAAGTCACAGCTGCTACTGGCCAACGAAGGGATAAAACTCCAGTAAAACATGAAGAGTAGTCATCTGATGAAAGTCCTCATAGAGAAAGGAATTTTGGTCATCATAATGGTCACAATTTCAATTTTTCACGATGGTCTAGGATGGAGTATCTGAGATTTGCTGGGGAAGATTTGTGATCTTGGCTATACAAGATCGAACAGTTCTTTTCCATGGAGAAAGTAGCTGCTGAAGAGAAGGTGGAAGTGGCGGCAATGCAGTTAGAATGTGAGGCCATCCAATGGCACTTGTCATTCATGAGGTATAAACAATATCACCATCCTGCTACATGGAATGAATATGTTATGGCAATGGTGGAAAGATTTGGAACCGATTTTGATGATCCGTTAGAAGAAATAAAAAAGATCAAGCTAACTAAAAGTGTAAAGGATTATCAAGCCATATTTGAAAGGATCTCACTAGAGTGAATCCGTGACGAGGCCAATGTGTATTAGAATTTCCTGCTCGTACTCTGTCAAATTCTAATATAATTTAAGATATCGTCCCGCAGAGACTTGATAATCTATGCTACAGACTTATAATATTTTAACTACTATTTGAGAGAATCAAATTGATGAAAAGAGAGTGAGGTTTAAAACTTGTTAATTACTTAAACAAAACAAATATTTTTGGAAGATTTATAATTTAAAAAAGAGTTGAGAATCATTGAATTCACTTGATAATATTGCTGTAATAAAATCTCAATTTCTACATTTATTTCTCTCAAGAATAATTGTTTATTTCTAATACAATTATATTTTGCTCACTAAGAAATAACCAATTAATAACACTCCGTGAGAATTATGTTAATTAATCAACTTAAGACTAGTGACGCTTAAACCGAAATATTTTTCTTGCTTGAATTGTGCTAAAAGAAAGTAAAAACTTCGTGAGAATATTTTTACTAAGGATCAATAATCTTTCCTACAACAATTCCTTCGTGAGAATTAAAACCGAGGCAAGCAAGATTACTAACTTGAAATAATAGTTTACTGAAAAATTACTTTCACTCTACTATTTTATTCATCAGTTATTATATATTAATTTTTCTCCACGAGAATTACAAAATTAATATATGAATAACTTAGAGATAAAATATCTAGACGTGATAATAGAGTAATTAGAAACCATCATTTCAGCACAATATGAAATGTAAATAAAAAGTTTCAAGCCAAGAATATAAAAACTGAGATAGTATTATAAAA
Source organism: Nicotiana attenuata (assembly GCF_001879085.1). Classification (NCBI taxonomy): domain Eukaryota; kingdom Viridiplantae; phylum Streptophyta; class Magnoliopsida; order Solanales; family Solanaceae; genus Nicotiana; species Nicotiana attenuata. The sequence goes on along the minus strand of NW_017672794.1, from coordinate 119,281 downwards.
TATATCAAGCTTCATCAACTATCCCAACGAAAAGAGATTACTCCATTATGGAGTAAGGAAAGCTAATAAAGATATTTAGAAGATTAGAAATATTTAAAAGACTAAGAAAATATTTTTACTACAAAGAAAAAAGACCAAGACTAATTCTTGTCTTACAAAGATTGGATATGCTTATACAAAGATAGCTTGCTATTTATAGGAAAAGATGAGTAGCTTTTGTCATGTTCCATTTTTGTGAATGTGAAATCCATGCATGTGAAGTGACCTTTGTGTATGTAGATTCCATATATGCAACTATAGCACTTGTGCTTCACTCTTGACTTCATGAGTCAGTCTTGCAAATGTAGGTTCCATGTATGCGAATGTGACCTTTGCAAATATTGATTCCACACATGCATATATGACTCTTTTGTTTCCATTCTTGACTTCATGGGTTAGATTTGCAAATGTAGGTTCCATATATGCAAATGTGACCTTTGTGTATATAGATTCCACATATGCATCTATAACTCTTTTGCTTCCATTCATGACTTTATGGGCTAGATTTGCAAATGCAGGTTCCATGTATGCGAATGTGACTTTGCGTATATTGATTCCACATATACAAATATGCTCCTTTTCATCTCTAATTGTCTCTTTCCATAAGCCCATATGTATATTCCACATTTGCGAATATGAACATGATGTGTGCAGCTGTGACTTTGCTTCATTCTCTTGTCTTTTAGCTTATTTCCTTCTTTTTCATAATTTCTTTTTCCTACAAGATTTGTTAGGAAATATTCAAGGATAGGATATTATTATTTATATTTTATTTTAAAAACTTATTTTTTACATATGAAATTACATGAATAATTTATATTCATCAATCCGTCACAAGAAAATGCGATTAGCTACTTTGTAGGTGGGCTGAAACATGAGTTAAACATAGTAGTAAAGCTAACAAATTCCACTACTTTGTCTCAAGATTACAAGATTGCTAGGCTACAAGAAGCCAATCTTTCTACTATCATGTATCCTTCTACTGATCAAGGTGGCCAATAGTCAAATGCTAAGAGGTACGGGAATCCAACGAATCACAATAGACCTCTTCTACCAACCCCTAATTCAAGTAACTAGACAGCTCATAAGGGGTACAATAGAAGAACCTTGAGTGTAAAAGAGATGAATAAGAAGAGGGCTAAAGGTTTATGCTACTTCTGCAATGAGAAGTATGTATAGGGTCACAAGTGCCAAAACCTTAAGCAGTTGTATCTGTTGGAACTAGAAGAACAAGAATAAGGTCAGCTATTTGAAAAGGATACAGGAGGAGAGGTGGAGGAACAAGGTTTAGAGTTGGCTCAATCTTTGGACCAACTGAAAATAATTCATGCTTTGAATGGTTCCAGGGGGTTTAGAACCTTGAGAGTGACTGGTTATCATTATAAGAAACCCCTACAAATATCGGTATGATGGGCTTAAGGTCTTTTAATCTATGTTTTGATGATCTAACAAACTTTCTATATAGAACCAGATAAAGGACCTGAAGCATGCCTGGTACAATCATTCAAGTTAATCAACTCAAGATAATCTGGGCAGTGTGCCTTTAGATTCACAAGAACCAGATCAGGGACCTGATCCCTTGGTGTTCCCCTGACAGAAGTATAAGTCAACTATACAGCTGGAAAGCAACTGCAAAAAGTGACTGCCTGCAACTATACACGTGACAGTGCAGCAGTCACTTCCCATTGGGAAGAGGCATGTACTAACCAAGAATTGACATCACCATTGTGAATTGACATCACCATGGTGATGTCTTTTGTAGTATAACAACCTGGTGCAAGGCACAAGACAACTCTTGAGCATTTTTAGTGATATTCTTTCAAGTGCTAGAAACACCTCTCTCAAGAACAAAGTTGTTGCAACCTCAAGGACCAGATCCAAAGATTGAAGATATCTTAAGTCCTTAGGTTTGTTGAGTCTTTGTTATTTGTTCTTAATTTATAACTCCTACTTAGCTTAGTTAGAAGCATTGTGTAGGAAATCCTTTGTAAATCATAAACCCTTGTGTTTGTGTCTTGGCTAGAGTTAGTTGAATGGTGAAGTCTTTGTAATAGAGTTATTACAAAGTGGCTTGTAATAGTGTTGTAACAAGTTAGTGAGTGATTGAAGTCTTTGTAACTAGTGAGTGACAAAGTGGCTTGTGATGAGTGTATTACAAGTTACAGTGATTGAAGTCTTTGTAATAGAGTTATTACAAAGTAGCTTGTAATAGTGTAGTTACAAGTTAGTGAGGGATTAAGAGGCTAATTCCTAGGTTACAATAGGTTGTAATCTAAAGATTTCTCAGTAGTGAAGTTGAAATCCTACAAGGGTAGGTCGTGGTTTTTAATCCCGTGAGTTGGGAGTTTTCCACGTAAAAATCATGTGTCTCATTTACATACTGGTTCAGTAGTTAGCACTGAGGGAACTGATAAAGGACCAGATCTCTATACAACTTGGTTCATTAGTATTTTCAGTGGAAACTCATAGAGGACTAGGTACTCTATAGTGTGGTGGACTCATATAAACTAATACGGTGGATACAAGAAGCTACCATAATCTCACTGATCCTGAAGTAGTGGCCAAACTTGGGTGTCCTGTCATACCAACCACACCCCAGTTAGTAGCTCCAGCTAATGATAACATGTTGACGGTTGATAAGATGTGCAGAATTTCTTGGTTGTTTCAAGGGGATGAGTTCTCTGTTGAAATCTTGCTATTGCCTCTAGGGTTATGTGGTATGGTATTGGGTGTTCAGTGGCTGTTAACTCTAGGGGATATCAAGATGAATTGCAGAACTCTTACTATGGAGTTCTACTACCAAAGAAGAAAGTATGTTATGAGAGGAGCAGAGAAACATATCATAAATACTGGAGTTGGGAGATTAACTAGAGCTACAGGTAATCATTATGAGCTTTGTATGATTCAAGTAATACCTACTTTTACTGACAGAGTTCAAGGAATTATTTATGGAACGTACACAATTACCACCCTCTAGGAGAGTGTTTGACCACATAATTGTATTGCAATTAGGAACTGAACCAATAATCAAGAGAGCTTACAAGGATCCCTTAGTGAAAAATGGTGTGATAGAATCACCAGTACAATAAATGTTAGATCAGGGGATTATACAACCTAGCAACAATCCTTTTGTTGCACCTGTTGTCTTAGTCGGGAAAAAGGATAGGTCCTCGAGATTGTGTGTTGACTATAGGGACATAAACAAACATACTATAAAGAATGAGTTTCCAATACTTATGGTGGAAGATATGTTAGATGAATAGGGAGGGTCTAAGATCTTCTCAAAATTAGATCTAAGATCTGGATATCACCAATTGAGAATGGTAAATGAGGATGTGTTTAAGACTGCATTTAGGACTCATTTAGGGCATTATGAGAACCTGGTGATGCCATTTGGTCTGTTAAATACACCGGCAACATTTCAAGGTTTGATGAACTCTGTCTTTCAGGCTTTTCTAAGAAAGCATGTACTAGTTTTCTTTGATGATATACTCATCTATAGTAGGAGCATGAAGGATCACTTGTGGCATCTCGGATCTGTATTCCTTGAAATGCAGAAACTCCATATGTTTGCTAAGGAGAGTAAGTGTTTCTTTGGAGTTAAAAGGATTGAGTATCTAGGCCATTTCATTATTGAAGAAGAAGTATCAACATATCATCAGAAAATATAAGCTGTAAAAAATTAGCCCATACCAACCAATATTAAACAACTGAGAGGATTTCTTGGCTTAACTTGCTACTATAGAAGATTCATACAAATTTTTTGGATCATTTGCAAACCATTAACATAGCTCTTAAAGAAAGATAACTTCAAATGGTCACCCAAAGCTAATGTTGCTTTTGAAGAATTGAAGGAAACTTTGACAAAAGCCCCCTGTATTAGCATCGACTGAATCAGCAAAACTTTTGTTGTTCAAACTGATGCCAGTGGATACGGGATATGTGTTTTCCTCTTGCAACAATAACATCCCATATCCTTTATTAGTAAGTCATTATCTACCAGGCAAATGGAACTCTTAGTGTATGACAAGGAGTTATTGGCCACAGTTCATGCAGTCACTAAATAGTCTCAGTATTTGCTTGGCCAAAGGTTATCATTAGAACTGACCAAAGAGCTTTGAAGTTCTTAATGGAACAAAAGCTTCTTACCAACTCTCAGCTTATGTGGTTGACCAAGCTTATGCCTTTTGACTATGTCATTGAGTATAAAAGTGGAGTCACAAATAAGGTGGCAGCTGCCCTTTTCAGAATGCTTGGAACTGAATTATTCTCCCTTGTACTATCTACTACCAGTTCTGATCTGATGCAAGCTATAACTGATAGCCGGGAGACATACTCTGAGCTCAAAGCATTGATTGAGCAACTAATGGCTAATCCTTCAACTCACCCACAGTACACCTGGCAACACAACCAGTTGAGTAGGAAAGAGAAACTGGTAGTGGGCAAAACATTCAGCAGTTGAGAGCACACATCATTGGGCTATGGCATTCTACACCACAAGGAGGTCATTCAGGCATTGAAGCAACATTAAAAAGGCTCATGACACTATTTTACTGGAACGAAATCAAGAAGAATGTCCGGTTATTTGTGTATGGATGTGACACATATCAAAGAAGCAAATCTGATCTAGCAGCCTACCCTGGCCTTCTACAACCACTACCTATTCCAGATGCGGTGTGGTCATAAATTAGTATGGACTTTATAGATTGTTTACCCAAGTCCCATGGTTATGGAGTCATTTTTGTGGTTGTGGACAGACTAAGTAAGTATGGTCATTTCATTCCCTTGAGGCATCCTTACACTGCCAAATCAGTAGCCAAAGTATTATTGGATAACATAGTTAAATTGCATGGTCTTCCAAACTCGATTGTTGGTGAGAGAGATGTAGTGTTTTTGAGTCCATTCTGGCAAGAGCTGTTCTCAATACAATGGGTGCAATTGAACACTTCCTCATCCTATCATCCTCAGTCTGATAGGAAAACTGAAGTTCTAAACAAATTCTTGGAAACATATCTCAGATGTTTGTGCAATAAGGACTGCTCCAAATAGTATTCTTGGTGACGTATGACTGAATACTGGTGCAATACATCCCACAATTCAACTATTAAAACCACTCCTAGTTCTATATGGCATACCTCCCCCTTGCACCTTCCTTACTTGCCAGGTGAATCAACCTCAATTGAAGTTGACAATACACTGATCAATGGAGCTGAAGTTGCAACTGCTCAAACAACATTTGAAACAACAAGCTAATGCTCATAGGTGACTGATAATTTGCAGTTGGAGTTTGGGTTTATTTAAAGATTTAACCATATAAACAAGCTACGTGTGAGCACAACCATTACATAAGTTAGCTGCAAAGTATTATGGACCCTTTCAAATTTCCAAAAAAGTATGACCAATTGCATATACCATACTGTTTCCACTATCTGTTAGAATACACCCAATTATTCATGTATCACTATTAAAGAAATGCCACCAGCAACTCACTCAAATTGCATACCCTCCCACCACTGACATTGCCAGCCCACATTGTCCAAACCTAGAGACTATATTACTGATGATAAGCTATAATTACGTATTTTAGTCGTTTATTACACTCTAATTTACTGCACTTAAATTGAGTTTGAGCTTTAATCGCTAGTGTTTTGCACTAATGGTGTGTTTTATGCCTTGTAGGAGTGATTCCGAGCTATGTAGATATTATGGAATGAATTCAAGTGATTTGGGGCTTTAAAGTTTGAGTAAAAGTTCAAGGAATTAAGTCGGGATCGTGTTTGGGGGTCAACGGATGATAGTTAGAGCGAACGAAGACTCCAGTAGGCATATTGTGCACTGTCTAGTAAAATAGATATAACTTTTTTGCTCAGAACTGCATTTTGGCTCCACAATATATGGTTGGAAAACTAACTCAAAGTGCTACAACTTTCATGTCTTATGTTTTTCCAAATTCGGAACGGAACAGGGTGAAAAACGAGCTCTAGCGCGAAGTCGCGCGAGTTAAGGAGCTGGAGGCAGAATGTCAGAAGTCATGCGCGACGGATGCGCGAGCTCGCGCTAGTCACCCGGAAAAAGTGTCCTTTTCACATTGGAGAAGGTATAATTGTTTGGGCCCAACCCTACTTGGTATATATACATAGGAGGACGTTTTTGAGAGGAAAACACAAGCACAGAGCCGCCGTGGAGGCCGGGTTTCATCTTTTCTTCCACCAACTTAGTCTTATTATGTTTCTTTGTATAATTTGTTGTTTTGCTACCATGTCTATGTGGAGTTAAACTTCACGTTCTAGGGTTGTGGTTCTTTCATGACTATTGTTATTCGGATATTGATTTTGATTTCTTAGTTTATCATATTGGTTTATTTATTCAATCCTGCACTTAATTATTTGATTGCTTGATCACCAATTGAATACTATCTACGAATCTAGAGTTGAACTCGAAAGTAGGAATTCTAGATTGCATATAGGATTGAGTAGAGCAAGTTCTTGAACCTGGGCATCGGAGAACCGATTCGCGGTTAGGATAGACATATACCTAATTGCCTTGCTTCGTTGATTTACAGGAATTATAAATGCGTTCTTGTTGATTCTAACTCCATAGACATATAGGCGTTAGGTTAGCTTGAATAGGCGAGTAAGAACTCGACAGATTCTTATGAGCAATATTAACCCTGTCAACCAATAAACTAGATAAATTAGTTATTCAATTCAATTGAAGAATACAATAGGAATGTTAAATAGCCCATAACCCTAGATCGTTTTCATTACATTGATATCATAAAAAACTGCTCTTTCTCTGTTCAAAGTTCATTATTTGTTCTTATTTATTTTAATTAGTTTAGAATCAAATATTTCTAGGTTTAATTCTTGTTTAGATAATCAGGATAGTCTAATTTAGTTAATAGTTAATCACAAGTCCTCGTGGGATCGACATCCGACTTTTAGTCACTTTATTACTTGACGACCGCGTATACTTGCGTGTGCGTTTGACCGCAACAATTACAAAGAAGGATGGTAAAGAAAGAAAACAAAGCTGTAGGACAAGGACTGGTGAAATAGGCATGGTTAACACTTACCACAAGGATCAGGAGAAGTTAGTTGGAGTTAGTGTTGCGAGTTGTTAGGAGAACAAATTCTGTTAGACAAGTTGTATTCTTTCCATTTCATACAAGTACAGTGTAAGACACAGAAATGAATAAGAATTCAATTACAATTTTCCTAAATAATCTCTTCTCTCATAATTCTCTCAAATCCACAGTTCTTCTCGTCGCCATTGTTGAAATTCTCGAACTTCTGCTTAAGTTCTTGAGTCAGCTGGTTGATCCTCGAGTTCTTAAGAGAATTCCTACAATTAAGCTATCATCGACCTCCACAATCTCCTATCTAGGATCATGTCCTCAGTAAGCTGAAGATGCGTCATGTCATGCCTAATCACCTCTCCCTAATATTTCTTAAGCCTTCCTCTACCCCTCTTGAAACCCAACATGTCCAATCTCTTACCCATCCTTACTATGGCATCCGAGCTTCTCCTCTTCACATGCTCGTACCATCTCAGCGCACTTACCGCATCTTCTCTTCCATGGGGGGCCACCCCCACCTTGTCCTGAATATCTTCATTGCTGATCCTATCTCTCATAGTATGCCCATACATCCATCTCAGCATTCTCATTTCCACTACTTTCATCATTTGGACATGTGCGTTCTTAACTAACCCTCTTCACCCCATCTAACAAGGTCGGTCTAACCACCACTCTGTAGAACTTGCCTTTAAGTCTTGGTGGCACCTTCTTATCACACAAGACATCAGAAACAAGCCTATATTTCATCCAAACTGCTCCAATATGGTGTGCGTCAATTTTCTGGTTACCTTGGTTACTGACCAAGATACTTGAATCTACCCATCTAGGGGATAACTTGTGAATCAAGACTTACTTACACTACATCCTCATGAGTAATGCCATTGAACTTGCACTCCATGTATTCAGTTTTAGTCATGCTCAACCTGAAATCTTTAGCTTCTAGGGTTTGCAGTGGTGTACGCAGAATTTTTCATAAACGGTGTCAAAATTTGAAGAGATGAACAAATAAATAACTTATTATAGTTGTAAGATGTGTCATTTTCTATATTTACACTCAATTTTTATTTCTCTTATATATAACTAGTAAAAAAAATCGACGAAGCGGTGTCCCGTAACACCGCATAGGACAAGGTGTATACGCCCTTGAGGGTTTCTCTCCAAACCTCCAACCTAGTATTAACTTCACCTCCCTCTCGTCAATCAGCACTATCTTATTAGCACATAACATGCACCATGGCACCTCCTCCTGGATGTGCCGCGTCAATACATCCATCGCTGAAACGAACAAGAACGGGTAAGAATTGAATGATGGTGCAACCCCATCACGACCGGAAAGTATCCCGAGTCACCTCCCAAAGACCTAAACCCGGGATTTTGCTCTATCATACATATCCTTAATCGCGATTTATAAGTCCCAACTGCGATTTACTTGTTTTCTACATTTTCTTTCCACCGTTTTGGACTTTCGTATTAGCTACATATAAGTTCTTCGATAGAGAATAATTTTAAAAAAAGTTTTCCTCGAGATGGTAACTCCTTATATAATCAATGATTATCAATTTCTTTAATAAATGTACAAATTTAGTGTTTCTCTTTACTAGCTACATATAATTCTCCGATCGAAAATAACTTAACGAAAAGTATCTCTTTTGATTGTAACTCCTTATATAACTAATAATTGCTCAATTTTCTAGATAAATGTAAAAAATTATTGTTGCTATTTGATAAATATAAAACTTCAAGTGTGCTTAATATGTTTTATCAATTCAATTTTTCTACACCTTTAATAAATATGTGTTATGCTATATTGAGGAATAACTCAATACTATGTATGAGAAAAATTTCTGTTAAAAGTCATTCTCTATTCAAGAATTATAAATGAAGAGCTAAAATTTTGAGAAAAAATTAATATGTAACGAATAATGAAGTTCTTTTTTTTCTTCAATTGGACAAATCGTTTTAAAAATTATAAGCAACAAATTATAACCGGTTATATGTAACAAATACTAATAGGCGAATAATCAGTTATATGTAACAAAATAGGTTACACATTCAAATTGGCCAATTTTTGTTTACATATTCAAATTGTAACTGGTTACAGCTTAACTTTGATTTAGAGAAGATAAGGTTAATTACACTAAATAATTTAAAGTGTTTGATTTTGTAATGCAGGGGGTGTGAGTATAATTGAGTTATATTACAGGGGTGTTTAGTGTAATTTTTATAAAGAGATAATTTGCGCCAGGGCTATTTTTGTATTATCACTTCTACTGGCTGACACCATCTTGCTCCTAAAACCCCAAAAAACCGAAAAACCCTGCCCATTTTAGCAGTTCGGTGTAATTAACTGTAAGCTGTTATTCTCTATGTTTTGAATTGTCAATACAAATAATTGGGATCTGAAATTATAGTTTTGAATATTGATTTCTTATTCTTCGATTTTAGGTATTTTCTCTGTATCATAGTTACTGAATGATAATAAAGTTTTGATCTTTTTTGGTGTTTGATTTACCAACTTGTTCAGCTGATTTTTCTTCTTCTTTTTGAAGACAATATATAGATATACATATATGTTGGATCCGCCTATGTCTTTATTAGATATTTTCTATGCATCATAGTTGCTGAATGATTGAAGGGGAGCGTTGCCGTAACGGTTAAAGTTGATGCCATGTGACCAGGAGGTCACGGGTTCGAGCCTTGCAAAGAGGCTCTTGCAAAAATGCAGGGTAAGACTGCATACAATAGACCCTTGTGGTCCGGCCCTTCCCGACCTCGTACATAGCGGGAGCTTAGTGTATCATGCTACCCTTTATAGTTGAATGATTATAAAGATTCAGTTTTTCTTTCTTATTTTTTGTGACTGTGGTGTCCGAGCCAGCACATATATCGAGTAACTCTTAACACCCATTTATGAAGAATTATAAAGGTTTAATCTTTGGTGTTTGATGTACTAATTTGTGCAGCTAAAAATTTCTCTTTTTTGAAGGAAGCAAATTCAAATGGCTTATAGGAGGAACTTAACAACAAGAGCTAAGTTTCTTTATCAACAACAAAGAGTTATTACACCAGCATTTCATTATCCACATGATGATGATAAAATAAGTCAAGAACCCACGTGTAAAAATCCAAGATTTTCCACTTTTTTCCAACCCCATTATGTGAAAAGTGGAATTAACAGTTTCAATGGGCCCCAAAGCTCATTTCAAGATCGAACATTTCGCCCTTCCCAACACATGATTTGTATGAATTTTGGTTCAGTGTTCACTAGGAATATGTCTAGTAGTGTTAGTGGTGGTGGAGCAGAAAAGATAGAGTACATAAGTGAAGTTGCTGAGCTGGCAGATAAGGCTGTCGAGGTTGTAACTTCTCAAGTTCCAGCAGTGAATGAGGTGGCAGTTGCTGCTGCTGAGTCATATTTGCCCGTGCAGGTGTTGCAGTACTTGATTGATTATGTTCATTTTTTTACTGGATTTGATTGGTAAGATTAATTTTTTATTTCTATTTTGCATAATATTGGCATGAGATGAGTTTGAATGGAGTAACGTGGTCAGTGAGCATTTATATAGCCGACCACAACTTGTTTGAGCTTAAGGCGTCGTAGTAGTAGTAGTTGTTGTTGTTATTGATTGGTAAGAATAGCATGGTAGATAGCTTGTTGTTTCAATTGATGTAGTAGTAAAAAGGAAAGAGTGTGGTATAGTTATTCCTCTTTTGATAAAATTTTGGCAGAGGCGGATGTAGAGTGTAAGTTATGGGTAGCTTTGGCTCGATCTTGTATAAATTTATTAAAGAAGTAGAAATAATTGATTTCAAACCCAGCAAATCAAATAAGTTCTGGTATTGAATCCCAAACTCGAAACCATAATGTTCAAATCCTTGATATGTCTCTGAATTTTTAGGTGAGAAAGAGAGGGATAATATGGTTTATGAATCTATTTACTTGTATTTCATATGTAAAAATGTGTGCATGTGTGTTTCCAGAACTTGACAGGGTAATAAAACGTTGAGGTTTAATTTGAGACAATATTTTGAATTTATAGTATGTCACGTAGATTGATTTAGTTTTTGGACATTTATTAATCGGGAGATGGACAGATGTTTGCTGGAACTCTTACTGTAGAACTGTTTAATTCTAAACACTTGAGGACCCTTGCGTATATTGAAGTTTTTTCTTTTCTTTTTGTAACTTTTGATGTATTTTTAATTTCGGAATTTTGACAGATATAGGAAATGTTTCATCTGAAATACTTAGGAAACCTTAACGTTCATAGTTTGTTTCTCTCTTTTGGTTGTGCTGTTGTAATGCAACATTCACAAGTTAAAATCAACTTGTGCTTTATATTGTCACGAAATGACTGACGACTTCATTTTGGAAATATATTTCAGGTGGGCATCAATAATCGCTACAACTATTCTTATTCGATGTATAACCCTTCCATTAATGATTAATCAGCTCAAAGCCACTTCAAAATTAGCGGTAAGTTTTTCTCTGATGGATCTTAACCTTACTGTCATGGTCATATTAAATGTACTGGTCTTTATCAGACAGATACCTCAGGTGTGCGTGTACTTGAGTTGTTTCATAAACCTACTTGCTCGAGCTTGACTTGGATGTAGCATAGCTTAACCAACTCATGATAACACTATAACAGCACTCAGGCTCGACTTGATCACTATTATCTTTTGCTTGTTACTTGTTCAAGTTGGCTAGAAAGTACAAAATTTGTGTTAAACAGGTTCAATTCGACATACATATGCTGTGCGAAATGAAAATTTTGTCTTCACAAAGTCTAGGGAGTAAGGTGGTTGTGCTGCTTTGTTGTCTAAAGCAGACAGAGACAACTGATTTCTCTTCTCGTAGCCCTAACTATGCTAACTTCTTCACCAGCTTAAAAAAAGAAGAAAAAAAATACAGTAATATTTTAGCATGTAGAGTTGCTACATAAATTCTTAATCTTTGAATGTCTTTGGTCTTTGTTAACGTGCATTGACATTTTCCAGAATTGTAATGGATGTGCTTGATATCTTAATCTGATGTACAATAATTTTAGAAATTGTATTGAAAAGGTACTGAGCAATCATGATATAGGTCAAGCTCAAATTAGTTGCCCCAAGATTAAGTTGATTATAAACTACAAGTAGGTTCTCTACTTTTTATTATATTGCTTGTATATTGTAATTGTCCCTAATCAAATAATATTATTACTTAATAAAAAAATATGCCAACTAGAAAGTTTGACTCAAGTTAGTCAAGCTCAGGCTAAGCATTTTATTTATAAGAAAAAAGGGTTGGTGCGAAGCATCCCATGTACTCGCAAGGTCCGGGAAGGCCGCACCCCAAGAGCCGAGAAGGCAAGAAGGTGTGATTTAGGCAGCCTACCTAAGCATCACTGACTGATTCCAGGGCTCGAAACCGTGACCTAATAGGTCACAAGGAGGCAACTTTTACGTTGCTCCAAGACTCCCCTTCAGGCTAAGCACTTCATTGCGAAAGATAATTTCTTCTGAAACTTGAGGAAGTAATAGCGGGATGTTGCAACATCTATTTCAAAGTTGACGTTTGTTTCATAATGTTGTTTGCAGATGATTTTATCTTGATGAGCATTTTCTTTCTTCGGCCTTCCAGTATGACCCCCCT
>NW_017672794.1:73789-106506 GCF_001879085.1 Nicotiana attenuata | reverse complement strand
CCTACGTATGACCCCCTAACCCCCCCCCCCCCACCCCCCCCCCCCCCCCCGGCCCCTATGGGGATTTGTCCTTATCTTTTTATAAGTTCATTTATTGTATCTTGCTAAGGTTGTTGAATATCATCTAAGACGTGTTTACCTTTCAAATGCAAGCTCCTATAAATTTCCTATCAATCATTTAACTACGCCTCAACCTAAAATTAGTTGGGTTGGCTGGCTGAATCCTCTATATTAATTCCACATTGTTCAGGCGTTTCATTCAATTTTTATTGAAGTTTGACTATTCTTACGTTGGTTGTCTACCTACCACAACCCTTATCCTTAATTTGATGTGGGACCCGATATGCGAAGTTCACTTGGGCGGACACTGCGCTTTCTATAAACTTTTATATACTTCTCGAAAATGTTGAAGTAACCAAACTATTTGCTAATCAGAATCTAATCTCTCGTTCTGCATCCCTTACACAAGCCGAATGCAAAAAAAAAAAAAAGGAGAGAGATTTATAGTTGTTTCCCGTTAAGTTATAGTCTGTCTTTGCTAATTTTGGTTTTCTTTGCAGTTCATCCTTTTTCTTTTCTTCTTTTCTGGTGAAAATTCACAAATCATCCATTTATTAACATGCATGTCTTTTGCAGCTTGTGAAGCCAAAGTTGGATGCGATTAACCAAGAGATGCAAGATAGGGTAAGTTTGATATGATTCTCTTTCGTTCGCCATTGACATACATTATTTGGCCTTTTTGTAATAACTTTTAGCTATGAAACATCTATTAGTTTTATGTCATCCTGTTGGAGGATGTTAACTGTTAAGTAGTGCTTTAAAATTTACTTATTATTACACATTGCCATTCTGCTTTAGTACAAGATTCTTATACTCTATCCCTCTGTATTATCATCTCTAGTTACTAATTCCAAATAGATTATATATCTATCAAATTTAGGCAATATATCAACGCGTCCATACTAGTTTGGTTCTCTATCTCAGCACACTTTGTGACCAACAGTGGAGCCAGAATTTTCACTGTTAAAAATAAAGAATTACACGGAAAAGCCAAGGTGATTCAACATATAGTATATACATGCATAAAAACAATATCTTTTACCTCGCAATACAGTGCAATTGTGACAAGCTACACTGTGTGTGACAAACTATATAAAACTCTCATGATATTTTTTCTTCTAATTAAGCTAGTGTGCAAGAATTACCTTGTTAAACTTCTTACCTTTTTACTAGGGTATGGCTCCGGCAGCTGTCGCTGAAGGTCAAGAAAAAATGAAAGCAGCAATGAAGGAGTAAGCAACTTCTCATTAAATCATATGTATGACTTGTTTGCAGAAGAACTAAAATGCAAATCCGCAGTTTCATTGGAGTCCTGAATTATCTTATGTATGCTCAACATATAATTGGCCTCATAATTGACTGAAATGTTTCGATATGATGGATGTCTTTTCCATCTATGATATTCTTGCAGATATGGAGTTTCACCCTTCACTCCCTTAAAAGGAATTCTAATACAAGGGCCAATCTTTGTCAGTTTCTTTATGGCTGTAAGTTTATCCACTTTCTGCTATCTATAATGTCCTTGTTTCCCCCCCTCTCCGTACCATATTCATTGCTAAAAAAGTAAAATTTATTGCCTAAAATGCAGATTTCAAACATGGTGGAAAAAGTCCCTTCTTTCAAACAGGGGGGAGTGCTTTGGTTTACTGATCTAACTACTCCAGATAGTATGTACATCTTCCCTGTTTTGACTGCATTGACATTCTGGATAACAGTGGAGGTGAGTTGTCCTTATGTTCATTTCGGTGTGTGGTGCCTTCATCTACTATACCTTTTTCTATTCTCTAACAAATCCTGCCGTCTCTATCTAGATATCTTCACACCAATATAATTTCTGACAACTTTTTGTTAACCGGAGTTTCTTCTTTCTCAGTGCAATGCTCAAGAAGGATTGGAAGGAAATGCTCATGCTAAAACTATAAAAAATGTCTCACGAGCCTTTGCTGCGTTAACTATCCCATTTACTGCTGGTTTTCCTAAGGTACATAATCCAAACCAATTCATGTATAATGATTTATCATGTATCTATCCTTTTCTATTTACGTTGTGAAGAATCTGAGGTAGAACTTTTGTACATCAGAAGTACATGATGTGCTTTCACTTCAAATTGGCCTTGTGTCTGACTGTTATCAGAGGCAGATCCAGGATTTGAACTTTATGGGTTCAAATTCAAAATTCTACCACATCGCGTACTGGGTTCAATTTTTTTTTTGCACTTATTTAGCTGGATTTTTAACAAAGATACAAGGCCTATACCGAACTTACTAGGTTCAGATGAACCCATAGCTTTTTCATTGGCTCCGCCCCTGGCTGTTATCTTCTTCTTTTTGCCGGTTTCTGATTGAGTACATGCATTATCTTTTGGTTTTTGATTGTTGAGGGTATCCTTAAACATTCCTTTCATAACTTGACCTACATTATAGATCAAGTTATAAGCATTCTTAACTTCTTAATTGCTCAAAGATAACTTCACTATATTTACCTTACACAAGGTATTAGAATATGAGATTGGTGCAGCCAAATGTTCTACCTTTATCGGCTGGCTCTCTCTTCAAGTGGCGCTAAATGATCGTATCATAAGCGTTTTGCATGTCAAAAGTCATAATCGAGACACGGCTAATTTATTATGGGTGTCTATCATGTTGAACACAATTTTTGTTCGTGTTGGACCATGGACGGAGCTAGGATTTCAACTTTATGGATTCTGAATTTTGGAACGACAACTTCAATTGCTAATAACTGGGTTCTAAATTTAATATTTTGTACATATTTAATGAATTTTTTTAATACAAATACATTGTTTGAGCAAAAGCTACTGGGTTTGATTGAACCCGTAGCCGGGCTTCTGGCTCCGCGCCTCTGTGAACCTATAGTTAGCCTTTATGTGCTTTGTAATCCTTGTAAATGCTATGCGCTCGTGGTATGCTTTTGTATTTGGAGTTGATTTGAGTTCTTGGTTGATTATTCTTTCATTTGTTGTAGTGCTATGTCGATCACTGGTGGTTGTTTTTTTTCTTTGCAGGCAGTATTCTGTTATTGGATGACTTCAAATCTTTTTTCACTCTCCTACGGATTAGGTTAGTATTATGATTCATTTCCTGCACAAGCATTCATGTCTTGCAATTTTTAGCTGTTGCAATTGTCGTTGACACGTTTTACTTTTCATCTTGTGTCTTCTTTGTGTGCCAGTGATTAAAAATCCTGCAGTTAAGAAGTTACTTCGCGTTCCTATAGTACCTGTAAGTCCTCCATCTGAACAAAAACCGGGACTCTCATTTTTCGATACTCTCAAGAAATTTGC
Organism: Nicotiana attenuata; assembly: GCF_001879085.1. Lineage (NCBI taxonomy): Eukaryota > Viridiplantae > Streptophyta > Magnoliopsida > Solanales > Solanaceae > Nicotiana > Nicotiana attenuata. Next base: position 103,145 of record NW_017672794.1, on the reverse strand, counting down.
TGCAGCGCAAGAGCACTTAGTGGCACAAAAGCACGCCCAATCATCACTTCCCGAGGCATCAAAACCCACAAGTCAAGGTCTATCATCATCATCATCATCATCATCTTCGTCGTCTTCTGTTCTTGGTCAAAGGATCGAACGTTTAGAGAAACAAGTAAAAAGAAGAAAGAACAAGAAGAGACGATAAACGTCGTTGATTGAAGGAGAAAATTTGATCTAGCAGATTGCCAGTTATAGGTTATTAGTCGCTCTTATACACCATTGAAATAATTGGAACATAAGCTTATTTTTCACTTAGTTTATGATTCTTGAGAATTATAGGTTAGGGGAGCGAGCAGAGTATGTAATTTATTTCAAAGTACTTCATAGAGATATAATATTTTTTGTTTTCTTTCTTTTTCCATACGAATATAGGCATTCGAGAGAAGATTATAGTCTGAGAAATTTTGTAACGCTGACCAGAATACTGCAGCACTATATGTCAGTAGTTTGCTGTAATAAGCAAATCCATTTTGTGACTTGCAACCACAAGTTTTAATTATTTTTCACTAATCTATTGAAACTTGTTTATGTTATTGAGTTTGCTTCTTGCTGATAAATTGCACTTTCTAGCAGTAATAGAAGTCATCATATGGTACATTTCCTTTATTGACATTAGCAAGGATGATAATACAGTATAACAATAACCCAATGGAATTTCACAAGTGGGGTCTGAGGAGGGTACTGTGTACGCAGACCTTACCCCTACCCTGTGGAGGTACAAAGGCTGTTTCTGAAAGACCCTCAGCTCGAGAGGAAGAATAGAAACAAGTAATTATCAACAAGGCCAGAAAAATGATATCAACAATGAATGAGCCGGAAAAATAGATGAAAGAAAGCAATAGCAATAGCAATAACAATAGTAATAACAACAAGCAGTAACAACGACAAGGTACTAAAAAATTGAAGCAGAAGATAGTACTACAAATAACCCTAATACTAGCACTCTCATAATCAATGACAAGGTACTAGCAGGCTAGCCCTAATAAACCCGGAACGGATCAGAAAAACACATTACGACCTATTACCCTTCTACCCTAATTTTCGACCTCCATACCCTCCTATTGAGGGCCATGTCCTCGGTAAGCTGAAGTCGCACCATGTCTTGCCTGATCACCTCTTCCCAATACTTCTTAGGCCGCCCTCTGCCTCTTCTCCTACCTGCTGGCGCCAACCGTTCACACCTCCTCACTGGGGCATCTAGGCTTGTCCGTCGCACATGCCCGAACCATGTAGCCTCGCTTCTCGCATCTTATCCTCCTTGGAGGCCACACCCACTTTCTCCCGAATATCTTCATTTCTAATCTTATCCTTTCTAGTGTGTCCGCACATCCATCGCAATTATAAAAATACAATGTTTAGGTAAAATACAATGGGTGCTTGAGCACCCGCTAGCTATAGTGTAGGAACTATGTTGGGACGCAGTGACAATATATGCATGGAAGGTTCAAAATATTCGGTGTGAATTCGGGCACAAATTATTCAGGTGTGCTCTTTGATGTTGATGAAATATGTTGGTATGTAGTGCAAATTTGAAAAGATATACGTAATTAGGAAGAATCATACATTACAATATATAATTATCAATTCAAAGTATTTAGACAAATATTTAAAAAAATGGTGTATTAATAAAAAAAACCACTTTGACTCCCCAAGTTATGTCTCACATAAATCTAGGGCATATTAATTAAAAAAACTTAGGTAACTTCAATAGTTTGGTACGTCAAATGAGTAGTAAAATTAAACTGCATGGGAGGAATATATATACTCTACATACAGTTATATATATCCCACAAAATACTGAAAAGCTTTCCGTGAGACCCGTAATTCTGATAACAGAATCCAACATCCGGCCCGAAACTTCCTTTCTTCACGTAAAAAAACTTCTCATTTCGCCAAAATCCCCACAAATTTGACACAAATTTATTAAAATTTGTATATGTTTTAATTAATTCGTGCACCTACATTTTGCAATCTTCTTCTATCTATTGGACGAATTGCACGTGAAAAGCTATATATATTTGACAGTTTGTGAGAATTATTGAGGGATCGGAGATGGCGGAGAGGTTTATAATTGAGGTTGAACCGGCTAAGCCAGCTAAGGATGGAAAACCGTCAGTTGGACCGGTTTATCGGAGTTTATTCGCTAAGGACGGTTTTCCACCTGCGATTGAAGGTTTAGATAGCTGTTGGGATATTTTCCGGTAACAGAACCGCATTTTTTCAAAAACGATAATTTTCTGCAAAATTTTGATTAAACTGCTGTGGATTTCATGTTATGATTTGATTCACTAAATTTTAATATCTACTTGGAATTTATTGGATTAGTTCGCAAAAAAAGGTGTAGTCTTCTAGCTTTATATATTTCATCATTAGTGTAGTTTTCAGATTGATATTTGAATTTTTTCGTACATAATTATGTAATCAACAGTTTATTTCATATACTAAGTGGATATGGAGTTTGAGATGTCACTTTGACATATATAATAGGAGTGTATTAGTATAGTGAAACTAATATTAAAATAGAAGTAGTTGACAAGTTATTTGATAGAGAAAATATCACAAAAAAAAAAAAATTGAATTCGTTTAGTTTAATGAATTGAAATTTTGAGACTTGTGAAAGTTCTATAAAAATGGAAGGATGTCAAACACTTTGGAACATCCGAGAGTAGAAAGAGTGTCTTATAAACTGGGCCAGAGGAAGTGTTTATTTTATATTTGATGAGCAATGAGCAGTTTCCAGATTGATGATGCTTGTAAAAATTTACTGTCTAATGTTGGAACTTATAGATGTTTTCTTGTTCTATGTCACAGTATGTCAGTGGAGAAATATCCCAACAACCGAATGCTTGGCCGTCGTAAGATTGTGGATGGAAAGGTATGTGTTACTACGCATTAGTTTCAACTCCTACTTTCAAAAGTTTTGTTTGCTGAATTCATGTTAGCTGATTCTTGTATTTGTTGCTCTTATCTTCAGCCCGGAAAGTATGTATGGACGACTTACAAAGAAGTATATGACATTGTCATAAAAGTAGGAAATGCTATCCGAAACTGTGGTGTAGAACAAGTAAGTTTCCAACTCTCTTCATCCTCTGTTTATTTTTGATAGTTCCATTAATCGATTTCTGTAGCCTGTTTATTATTGTTCATCCCCTTGATTGTCTGTACTTCCAATCAGTTCCTTATCTCCTGTAATTTGACAGGGAGGAAAATGTGGTATTTATGGTGCCAACTGCTCTGAGTGGATTATAAGCATGGAGGTATTCCCCTTTTCTTTTTTATGTTAAGCATTTTTCAAATGATCGCCTGCCTTTACACTACAGAAGTTTATTCAATCGAAGATCCTAATTGATGGAACATCACATAGTTGAATAGATAGACGGAAATAAACGCCACTATAAGCATTATCAAATAATGGAATAAGAATGTGGGTTGGGAGGTGGACATGCAACTTGTTAATGGCGTATGTCTTCCTTTTCACCTCTAAATGAGGATCTGCATTGGCTTTGTTGTTACTACTGGTTTCCAGTATTTCGTAATTATTGGTTATCCTATGTGATATCAGCAAGTCCATTTGGTGTGAAGAGAACATAATTTCTTCCCTTTAGAAATGTCATGGGTTGTGTACATGTTTCAAGTTAACAATGGGGTTATTTCTTGTTTCCATTGGCAACATGTCTATTAGTTACTTCAATCAGTATTCCTTTAATAATACTATTTGAAGTTGACTAGTTGATTGCGGATTACTATTAGATTCTATCACATATATCCTTTTTGCTATACTAGTCCTCTTCGTGTTCCCTCACGTACCCCTCATGCTCTAAAATTGTCAGTTTTCTACCACAATGAGGATGACTTTTGGTTTCATGAGACGACTAAACAGATCTTTGGACTACATCTAGATTGTATAATTCTGTAGAGGTGGCAGTTATTCCCTAAAATAAAGTACGATATCTCTGTTTAAAATCCAATTTAATTCAAACTACAAGGCATGAAACAAGATGCTTCTCACGTTTCTAATTTTCAATCTATCGGGTCCCTAACCTCGATGCTCACTATTTCTTCTATTGCTGCTTATAACATCTATTGTTTTCTCGGATAGATGTTAGAAATTAAACCTCGTTTGTAACTTATTGATGCAGGCATGCAATGCTCATGGACTCTACTGTGTCCCTCTGTATGACACCTTAGGTATGCATTCTCCTTCCGTGAGAATAGTGGCTCCGTGCTCTTCCTTGTGAATAGAATTTATCATCCTATGAGTTACTCTTATAAAATAAGAGAAATGTTCTAGGCTTGTTCGAATGAGATGCATGATCGTGGAGTTTGACTACCAAGAGGCTAATTACATTTACCAGTCATAGGGCCTTTTTTTTTCATTTTCTTTCTTAGAAGAAGGAATGTCATGCTGATGTAAAAACCAATATAATAAGTAATAATCTTTTTTATGTCTTCAGGTGCTGGTGCAGTGGAATTTATCATTTCCCATGCTGAGGTTTCAATTGCTTTTGTTGAGGAGAAAAAAGTTCCCGAGGTATAGACAACTTTAATTAGACAGTCTTATATGAACTATTCAAACATCAAGTCTTGGATTCCATAAGCATGTTGATCCCCAAGCTACATATACTTCACTTTCTACTGTGGAAGCGAAATTAACTCGCCCTTGCAGGATAAAGAATGATCTGCTTGAACTTCTATGCTGTTTTAAAAAGATTTAAATGTTTCAGACTTGGACATCATTTTTTATAGAACTTTGGATTAGTATAGCTTGCAGAAACAAATTGTTCCAGTAAATAGGATAATGACAAGAATGTTTCAAGAGATTGTTGTTTCAGAAGTTTATTAATGTTGAAGTTGGAGTTATGTTGTTGACAATTCAGGGATGTGCTTCTTACTAAAATGTGCTCTTATTCCTTTTCAGCTTTTGAAAACATTTCCAAACGCAGCGAAGTACTTGAAGAGTAAGTCAATTGTGATTTAGTGTGTTCTTTTCAGAAATGTGAAATATGTCATGTTAATGGAATATTGTTTCTTTTTCTTAATCACCAGCGGTTGTGAGTTTTGGGGAAGTTACTCCTCAACAAAAGGAAGAGGTTGAAAAGTTTGGAGCGGCTCTCTTTTCCTGGGATGAGTTTCTACAATTAGTAAGACTTCTCTTTTCAAAGGATAATTACATACGCTTGGGAATATAATGATTGATGCAACCCTTCCCTTCCCTATTTTTTTGGACATCACTCTTAAATGATTTCGATATTCCCTTTAAGTTAAACATCACACTTCTCAATATGTGCAGGGAAGCAAAAATCAGTATGATCTTCCAGTGAAAAAGAAGACTGATATTTGCACAATAATGTATACTAGTGGAACAACTGGAGAACCCAAGGGTGTGATGATTTCGAATAATAGCATCGTTACTCTTATAGCTGGAGTGAAGCGTTTTCTTGGGAGTGTACATGAGGCGGTGAGATATATGTCTTGTTTTCATGTGTTTCGAAGTAAAGGATAGCCAGGGTTGTAGTCTCCCTTTTGAAAATGTGTTTCTTTGATCTAACGTTTTCGTATTGCAGTTGAACGTGAATGATGTATATCTCTCATATCTTCCCTTGGCACATATCTTTGATCGGGTGATTGAAGAATGTTTCATTAGTCATGGTGCCTCAATTGGATTTTGGCGAGGGGTAAGATCTCCACATCTTCTATGAAAATGATGACATAGCTTATTTTATTATCATGTTTGCAGGATGTCAAGTTACTAACTGAAGACATTGGAGAGCTGAAACCAACTGTCTTCTGTGCAGTACCTCGGGTATTAGACAGAATATATTCAGGTAATATCTTACTGCTCCCTAACACTAATTCTTCTAAAGTATCAAACTCTTTCTCCCAATCACTAATATATACCTCCCTTTCTCATGAAACTGGAGTATCATTGCAGTTTAGATGTGCCTTACTGCAGAAAGTGTGTAGACATTAAATAAATAAATACTGTGGAATTATCTTCTCTCTATTGGTGTACTTTTGACTTGGTACATTTGTGCCTTAAATTTCTCGATGCATTTGACTAGTTGCAATGAACATTCTCAGGTTTGCAACAGAAAATTTCTTCAGGGGGTCGGCTAAGGAGCACACTGTTCAATATTGCATATGCTCGGTAAGTTCTGTTCCATGTTTCTCATTTCAGTTAGAGTATTTAAGAGATAACAACTTTTTGTTGATGCAAACATCAATGGCTTAAGCTATGACCTCTGGCCTTTCTAAGGTGCTTCAATTGTCTTTATGATGATCGAAAAAAAAACAAAAATGTTCGAAAAACGTCTTTTTTGATTGGATGGGAATGAATGAAAAAAATTTAATCATCCATTCCCATCTGCTGCCAAGAAAGGTACTGTATCTGTGGTTGGAAAAAGATGCATCTGATGATAGCGCCTTTTGATATTTATTTAACCATTCCGTGTTTACTTATCTGGCCAAAATATGGGTGTTTCATATTCTGGGATTTATACCTGTACTGTTGTACAATTCTAGCACTTCTCTTCTACTTCCAGACTTTGAGATTATTACTGTAAGTCAACACGAGCTTTTTCATTTGTATTCGATTTTCCATAGAATTGCAATTTGTTGGATTCTGTATAGTTGAGAAGAAATTTAGTTTCAGTTTTTGGTTAAGCATGAATATTGGATCTTATTTGAGATATTTTCTGTTGGAGCTTATCTTATCGTACCTACATTTTTTTGAAATTCTGCAGCAAACTTCAATATTTGAAGAGTGGGTGTAAATATCACGAAGCATCTCCAATTTCCGACAAAGTTGTTTTCAGTAAGGTGGTGGAAATACTCCAGTAGAAGCTACTATATCTTCTCTTTTTGCTTTGTACCAGTAAATATGTAACTTTAATTGCTTTTGCTGATTACTTAGGTAAAAGATGGGTTAGGAGGCAAAGTGCGCCTTATATTATCTGGAGCAGCACCCCTCTCATCTCATGTGGAAGCTTTTCTGCGAGTTGTAGCATGTGCTCATGTTCTTCAAGGATATGGTATTTTATCTCAATTCTCACGTTAATTCCATCGATGGTGTTAAGCTTATTGTCTTGCTCCACCCCGAAAAATCTCAATGGCCTTAATCTGTTTTTATTTTATTGTTTGTAAAAAAGATAGGATAAATCTCATGGTTTATGAACTAGTCAGCGACATCATTTTAGTTGTTATGTTTGAGTGTTGACTATAGCTGAAATAGGTAAATCTTTTGAACTATTTGGCAGAGAACTTCTATTATAGTTTTACAGAAACTGATCTGGCTTGGTAGTTTAGGTTTCAGCTGAAATAGGTTTCTTTTTATTGCTTAAGTAATTGAATCGGCCTTCCGGATGATTTGCTACTGTGTATTCTTGCCAAAGCTGATGATTCAGGATTTACTTTTAGGTCTGACTGAAACTTGTGCTGGTACATTTGTATCATTACCCAACCAATTTGATATGCTTGGTACGGTTGGTCCTCCTGTGCCCAATGTGGATGTGTGTTTGGAGTCCGTTCCTGAAATGGAATATGACGCTCTTTCAAGCACGCCACGTGGAGAAATATGCGTGAGGGGAGACACTGTGTTTTCTGGTTATTACAAGCGTGAGGACCTCACGAAAGAAGTCATGATTGATGGGTGGTTTCACACAGGTTTTTCTGCTTTCTTTTTTTTCACTTGTGCTGATAAATGTCCCACTCGTTAAAAAGCTTTAATTGGATTCATCTCCAAAAAACCTTTTTTCAGGGGATATTGGTGAGTGGCAACCAAATGGTAGCTTGAAGATAATTGATCGCAAGAAGAACATTTTCAAGCTATCACAAGGTGAATATGTTGCAGTCGAAAATTTGGAGAATATATATGGCAATAATCCTGTTATTGACTCGGTAAGTGATGCCCTTAGATACATTGGCCTCTTAACTATAGCAATTTGTTGATTTCATATGTGCAATTTTTTTCTGAACAAATAAGGTAGAACACTTTCATCTGCTATGTTCACTACCTATGATATATCTGTGTGGACACTGTGCTGTTAAAAGAAAGAAGCATTATTCGTATAGGCAGCAATATTTAATCCTAAAAGCTGATAAATTGTCTCCCGAGTCAAACTTAATGCCACTGCTTTCTGTAAAATTCTCTTATGCTTTGCCAATCTTTGCACCACGATATTCTAAGAGTTAGTATTCCGGTTTTGGGCATAATGAAATGACTATTAATATAGAATAGAGCATATTATATAAGTGTTAAGCCACCACACAGTGTAGACAAAATGTATTCTGCATAATGTAATGAATATTCATATAGAATAGAGCATACTGGTAAATCTATTTTTTATTTATGCTCTTTAGAGATTAAAGAGAGCGAGTTTTAAGGGTAAGTTTTATCTAGTGGTGGTTCGACCCGCTATGCTGTATGGGGCTGACTGTTGGCCAGTACAGAACTCCCACGTGCAGAAGATGAGAGTAACAGAGATGAGGATGTTGAGATGGATGTGTGGGTGTACCACGCGAGATAGAATTAGGAATGAGCTATCCGGGACAGAGTGGGAGTAGCCTCCGTGGAGGACAAGATGCGGGAGTCGCGGCTGAGATGGTTCGGACATGTTAGGAGAAGAAGCATTGATGCCCCTGTCAGGAGGTGTGAGAGGTTGGCCATGGAGAGTTTGAGGAGGGGTCGAGGTAGGCCTAAGAAGTACTGAGGAGAAGTGATTAGGCAGGACATGGCGCTGCTTCAGCTCACTGAGGACATGACACTTGATAGGAGGGTGTGGAGGTCGAGGATTAAGGTAGAAGGTTAGTAGGTAGTTTATAGTGTTCACCGATAGGCGTAGTAGCATGCATTTCCCTTCGTATTCTTTGATTTTTATTACGGTATGTGGTTTTGTTCGCCTCAGGTATTGAATTCCGTGTTGCTATTATTGGATACTGTTTTCCTTCCTTGCTTCCCTCTTCTTCTTCTTGCCCTTCCTGAGCCGAGGGTCTGTTGGAAACAACCTCTCTACCTGCATTAGGTAGGAGTAAGGTCTGCGTACAGACTACCCTCCCCAGACCCCACATGTTGGGATCACACTGGGTTTGTTGTTGTTGTTGTTCTTTAGAGATTAAAGCCATCATTATCTCTAATAAGTCGAGTTCGATGAGCCTCATCAGCTCGTGCTGCATCTTCTGCCTACTAGTAACACAGCTATCCATTTTAGACTTTACGATGCTGATTTTTCTTTTTTCTTGATTGGCTCTAGATATGGATATATGGAAGCAGCTATGAGTCTTTCCTTGTTGCCGTTGTTAACCCAAACAAACAGGAGGTTGAAAAATGGGCTAAACTGAATGGCCTCTCTGAGGATTTTAATTCCCTATGTGAAAATCCAAAGGTGAAAGAGCACATACTAGGGGAGCTCACAAAAGCTGCAAAAGAGAAGAAGGTTAGTTCTCAACACAGGGCGTTGCGTAGTGAAAGGTGCTCGTGTTGCCTTTGCGGAGGAGGATATGTAAATATGACTTTTTTTTCCTTTGCAGCTGAAGGGCTTTGAGTTCATAAAAGCTCTACACCTTGATCCGGTGCCATTTGACATGGAACGCGACCTTCTGACTCCAACTTTTAAGAAGAAAAGACCACAGTTACTCAAATACTACAAGGTAAATTCTCTTTAATCTCCTGGTGAATGTTAATGTGAAGATTGGTCCACGTGCAAATATTTCCATTTCCTCTTTGTTTTGCTGCGGTTTTATTTGTTCTGTTGCGTCCAAGAAGATTGATTACTCTTTTCAACATCCAGGTCTTCATAGGGCCTTGGTATACCGTTGCATGCTCCTTCGCCTAGATAAAAATATAAACTTAGTGGACTTAAGAAAGGAGTAGACATATGAACAACGATATATTTTGTGTCCGTCGCCTCAGGTTTTAAAAAGGAAAGAAACTTCAGTAACTTTAACCTGTAGTTGACATGGAACAACCAAAGACTGTTATTAGCATTTTCCATGTTACAATCTGTCAACTTTGAGTCCTTTCTTGTGCAATGCGTTTATGCATTTTTCTCAATGGAGCTTCATTTGCACCTAGTGTTGGCACTCTGCATATAATGAGTGCAACTTCAATACATTGACGGTGTAAAAGAATTTTTGCACCATTGGATCGCTTAAGAGATAACTATAGGTAACTGCTCCATGTAAGTGGTACTAGTTACCTCGAAACACTACTAGAAATTTGCCCATTTCCGATTGCACATCCCATTGGAAAATCATCAGAATTTGATGATTTCCGACGCTGTTCGGACGGATTTTGACCCTTGGAAATACAGCTAGTCGGAAAGGCTTCTGACGGTTGAACTATATTGATACATCAACAACAACAACATACCTAGTATATTTCCACAAGAGGGGTCTAGGGAGGATAGTATGTACGCAGACCTTGTCCTCTACCTTGTGAAGGTAGAAAGGTTGTTGCCGATAGACCCTCGGCTCAAATCTTTTAGTAATATTCGGTTGTTTGTTTACATATTCTTTTCTGATTTGATTTTACTTTGTGCAGGATGTGATTGACACCATGTACAAGGATGCTAAATGAACTTGCAAGGCTGAAACTAGCCGCTTTTCTTTTTAACTCCACCTTTTTGTTTTGTTTTGTTTTTGTACTGTAGTACATATCACTCAAAGAAGATGAGATATTGTTTTAGCAAACTGGATTAGCCTGTAATACAAGGGAAAATATTTTTTTATTGGTTTGCTTTAGTTTAAAGCTGAAAATGCAATTCCAGGGATTTTTAAAAATCTGGTTCTCCTACTGATTATTACATTATTCTACTGGATGTCTTTGGTAAAAACTTATATGCGCAAGATGTTTATATCAACATCTACTAACTTACTATGGTTAAGTAAATTGGTATAAATAGCCGATACAGATAGAAGTGTACCGATGTGCTTGAAGGGATGCATTCATTAGTCATTTGTGGAAGCCATTTCTGTGTATTATGTTGGACGGGTCAAAAAATTGTTTGACCTTAGCCGGAAAGAAGCTAGCCGGCTAATTCAGGAGGCTAGTACCGGCGAAGCCCGCTTGCTTTGGAGTTTATAGTACTTATGTCTTCAAATTCAAAAGAAATAGCGTACTAAATGATTTTATGTTGTTATAAGATAACAAAGCACCAGTGGTCTAGTGGTAGAATAGTACCCTGCCACGGTACAGACCCGGGTTCGATTCCCGGCTGGTGCATTCCGAGCTGTGATGATTATTGCACATACTGTGAGACCTGGGTCTTCACGACTTTCTGATATAGGATGAAAATCTGTGCTTCTGAGCTCTTCTTTTATTTATTTTGCTTTTCATCCTTTTTATTTACTGGTATTGCAAGCTCATCAAATTATCAAGTGAAAAGATAAAACAGTAGTACTAATTTAGAGTTCAAGACCAAAAATTAATGACAATGCAATTTGTAATTAGTTGTCACTAAAAGTTATGGTGGAACAATAAGTACTTTTCCATATTCTTAATCAGAAGTCTCAAATTCGAGACCTAAATATCGAGCCGCCTTTGGTAGGCAACACTTTACCGTTTAAAGTAGGATTTCCAGTATGAATTCAGATTAATCGGACTCCAAAGTGGATACCGAACATCGGGTGGAAACAATTTTTCATTAGTTGGCTATCTGATCTTTCAATTTTTACACTAATTGCCCGTTTTGCCTTCCCTTAAGGGAATAGTTTTTGAAAAGTTGTATATATCGGTGTCCACATTCTACCTTTTTGCCTCATTCTATAAAAGGAAAGTCAGCTAACTCTAATTTGACTGATATAGACTTAGTCAATAATAACTGTATTAGATATAATACAACTATTATGGGGTTCTTGTTTGACTAATTAAGTAAGAGACTTAGTCATAATAGCTGTATTAGACAAAGACCTCTCTTGTATAGACACTTACTGTTTAGTTAAAAGTTCAGTTGTACTCTGGCATTTACACTAAACGAAGTAATTTAACCCTTATTAAGTCGTAAAATTTAAAATGAAAATACATAGTATCATTTAACTATTTGGTTAAGCATAATGTGTATAACTTGTATTCATTTACCTTATTTTCTAAGTCGGTGTAATAGTTTTTAATGAATATTAATGACTTCAATCTAATCTAATTTGCTGCAACAAGTTAAGTACTAATCCAATCAATTATTAATATTTTAAGAAAAAGTGAGTAGCCACTAAACTGGTCAGCCATATGAATAGTTCAATGTGCTCTTCGGCGTTTAGCTGAGATTAATTTCGATTATCGAAAACATATTGACATGGTGTACTCCTCCTATCCGAACTGAGATTTAAAACCAGACTCGTCCTTAAGAGGATAGCTAAAGCGATTCTGATAAGATCCCACGTAGATTTAACTTTCGATTCACTTGTGAAATTCGAGCGATCCAGGGTTTAGTAATACAAAACAATTTAGAGTGGCAAAAAGGTCTGCAAATGACAAGACAAAAAAGGTCGGTTTCAAAATTTAGAAGATGATAAATTTTTCAAACCGACCATAGTGGCTTGGGTCCAAAATGTACCTTTTTCAAAAATATTCCAAGAAGAATTGACAGCTCATCTACATAAAAAAAAAAAAGTAGAAAAATAGTGACCCCTTGAATTGATCTTTGATTAGACAATTTAGTCATTCCTTCTTCTATTTTGGTCCAAGGGCTACATTTTTGAAACTACATGTTGTTTTTGTTCTAATTTTGATACGCGCGATGAATAAAATTCAGCGTAATTTTACAAGTGAGGTCTGGAAGGGTATTGCGTACGCTGCGCAGATCTTTTTTATGGCCCTACTTTGTGTAGGTAGAGAGACTGATTCCGTAAATCCTCGATTCAAGGAACGCATAAACTCAGCAGTAATAAAAAGGAAATACAATAGTAAAGAAGCCATGGGAAAAGAAGCAGTAATAACAAGATAATAATAAAATTGAAGCAAGAAAATACTAGAGAGTAATAAAAATCTAAGAATGAATATATGGGAATAAACCTGTGGTAGTTTTAAGACTTTACTAACTAATTATATTTCTAATTGAAATTTATTTTATATTATGTTTATATGATGACCGGCTATTGTATATATACATAATATAATTTTCTGTTTCATATATGTATTTAGCTTGCAGATTCTACCTAAATCTCTAATTTGTAAGGACGCCGAAGTGCGAAAAGTACGTTTAGTTAGATTAAGACATAAGTTTCAAACCCTAACTTCGCTTCTGATTTTTATGGGAACTATTTTAAGGTCCTAAATGAAGTTTGGGAGACCAAAATATTTTTGAAAAAGTACATTTTCATACATAACATGTTGCAGAAAATTAAAAACAAAATAAAAGACAAAAAAAATGAAGTATGATCTTGTGGTGGAGTTTGTAAGGGGACCTTTGATGGAGTTGATGGCATGCTGCCAAATGCAAAGTGATCAAATAGGATTTGATGTCTTAGTTTCTTTCTTTCTATTTCTTCATAATATTAATCCAATAAAAATACCAGTAGTATTAGTGTTAGTCTTGTATTTTTTTTTAATGTTTCTATTACCTCATTTCTTACGCTTCGATTTTTTATTATTTTACTGTTGTTATTACTTCTTATTTCATCTTTACTTGAACCGAGGGTTTATCGGAAACAACATCTCGATAAGGTTGTGTATACAATACTTTCCTCATACCTAGTGGCGAAGCCCGAGAAATCAGCAAGGGTTCAAACTTTGAACACCCGTTACCAGTGGGCTAGGGTGTTCAAAGTCTATTTTTTAGCAATAACAAGTTAATACTTTACCCTATGTGCCTTATAATTTTCCGCGAAGGATGTTCAGTTGATCACCCTTGGCCACACATCACCGCTGCCTATACCTCACTTGTGAAATTATAATGAATTTATTATTATTATTGTTGTGAAAATACAGCTACGGAAGTTTAAGGGAGACACGGCCATAAATAAGAAAACAACAAGAATATTACGATAAACGGGGACCATATTTTGATAAATGAAGAAGTTCCTATATTTATGCATTTTTTTATTTTTTGCTTTATTAGAATCGCAATAATGAAACTAATTTTTTTGAAAATCTGCTTCCAAGTACCACGTTTGGAATAATTTTATTTTACATTTTGATCACGTCCCAACTATGCCTTATAGAAAGGATTCCGCGGACGTTGCAAATATAACCCGAGTATTACGCCCAGGGTCGAATCCACAGAGAGTTAACCTATCAACCACTATCTTCAGACCCACTAATTCTTCAGAACCAGCTTCCAAAATATTCAACTTCTCAGTTGAGTGTTCTTTAACAACTAGCTTGCGAGTAACTAAATGGCTGTAACTAAATTAATAAGGTTGTAAACAATTATGAGAAAAAGCTAAGGCAATGATTTCCCCTATTGATGGAATCCCTTCTGTTTATGCTCATACAAATTTACCCACACATCTCTATCAATCATGAACGCTAATCTTACCGCAAATCTCTCCCAAGTAATCACAGTAATCTACTATTGCACTCTCCCGAGATACACTAGCTTGCTTTATTTAGCACAATTCAATTTAGATTGCACCCAAGGCTTCGTTATTCCTAATCCAGCCTTTAAACCCGCAATTATAGATTCCTCTAATAATCTAGGAGTGGTGTTGTTCAACAATACCCTAAATGTGCACTCTTTTCCAAGTTATGCACACTAGATAGGCACAGCTAATTGAGGATCCTGTCAATTAACTACAACGAACACGAAGTTGAACAAATAGAAATTAAACTAGCAATTTTTATTCACATAAACAAGAAGTTCATCACCCAATAGGGTCCATCAAAGCCTTAGACAAGGAATTTAGCTACTCATAGCTATGGGAAAATAAACTAAGATTGAATTCATCATAAAATCAAAAGAAAAGAAGAAAGATGTTTAGAGTATTTTCTCACAATCGTTTTCCTTGCTAAGAAACCTAAAAAATCAATACATGCCTCTCTTGGGCGAAGTCTAATGTTTTAAATAGGGTTTAGGTCTAAAAATTTCGTAATTGACACTTTGGTCCCTGAAGTTTACTGCGCTTGCCGCGGTTCTGCCGCGGTCGCGGTAGAACCGCGGCCAAACACCCTCGCGGATTCTCAATCTTCTGCAGCTGCTTCCCACCGCGGTTCTGCCGCGGTCGCGGTGGAACCGCGGTGGATCCAATTCTCTGAATCTTCGGCCTGTTTTGCACGGGTCACTTGGGAAATTTCACAGTTGGCCTCTTTTTCATCACTTTTGACTCCAAAACTGCTCCTTAGCCTTCCTTATACATATATCACCTACAAATCATGAAAAGCACTAATAAGAGCATTTTGTCATCACTTTTAACATTAAAACTACACAAGAAGGTGATTATTTAAGGTGTGATTATAGTCAAATTCACCTATTATCACATTTACATACTAAAAAGTCGAAACAAGATATACTAATGTTGTATAAACAATTTCAAATCATGTTTTTAGTATATCAAAAGTATAGATGCTAATTGCATGCAGTTATTTATTTTAGACAATATTTGCTAGAAGAGAAGTTTAATTTGGAAAATATGTCCTTTCCTATCCGAAAGTATAACATATATAAGAGTTAATTTGGGATAGCTACTCAATAGTGACACCGTTGTTAGCTTCTTTTTTATTCCAAGAATTGTTTTCTTAACTCGATTACAAACAGAGGCGGAACCAGAATTTAAAATTTGTGAATTTTGAATTTGTCACATTATTCCAAGAATTGTTTTCTTAACTCGAATACAAACAGAGGCAGAACCATAATTTAAAACTTGTGGATTTTGAATTTGCCACATTATTCCAAGAATTATTTTCTTAACTCGATTACAAACAGAGGCAAAACCAGAATTTAAAATTTGTGGATTCTGAATTTGCCACATTATTCATATATTATCTTAATTTTCGTTTGGCCATAAGTTTTTTTCTCACATTTTTTTTTCAAAAAAAATAATTGAAAATATTGTTCGGTTAGAAGAAGTGACCAGTTTTTAAGCAGTTTTTGAAGATAAATTTTTCAGGTTTCAAAAAGTGGTTTAGACAATTTTTTCAAGCTTCTCAAGTTTTTCACTTTGCAAAACTTCAATTTCTTTTCAAGTAAAATGTACGTCTAAATACAATTTTAACTTTCAAAAATTATTTTTTAATCGCAGATTCAAAAACTTTCTTTTTTTTTCTCTTCAAGTTTCAACCAAATCTATATCCAAATGCTAGCTTAGTTACTAAGTTCCGCAATTAAATATTTATATATTTAATAAATTTCTTATAGAGTTTTTTTATACTACTTACTTAACTATCTTTGTATGTACTAATTATGACATCATAATCACATCATCATAGCATCATATAACGCTAAGATATTCAATTCTTTTTTTTTTGGTGTTAAGATAAAGTTGGAGCAGTGACGTGTCGACAATCCAGGTGGTCCACCAGTCTTTTTAGTCGGCGTCTGCTCGCTGCTGAGTTGCTACCACTATGACCCAACCCCTCTAATACTGCCAAACTACACCTTTTTTGCTAGGTGACTCTTTTATAATTATTTAATACATCCTCACCGTTTGATTGGATGCGAATTTTTTTTAAAAAAAATAAAAATTAGAATTTATAGTCTAAAATAAGTTACAGATATTTGTTTAGCTATAAATTATTACTAAATATGAAAATATGTCATTCTTTTTGGACTCGATTAAAAAGGAAAGAATAAAACACAAATTGGGACGGAGAAAATAAGATAAAACTTAAATCCATTTGATAGGCTCACCCTCAAACACCTCCTCCCCCACCTTGCACAATTCCCTTGACATATCAAAAATAAACTTGTATTCCCTCCATTTCAAATTAGATGAGGTACTTTCCTTTTTAGTCTGTTCCATAATAAATGACACATTTCTAAATTTGGAAATAATTCAACTTTAAACTCTTTATTTTACTCATTTTACCCTTAATGAGAAGCTTTTATAACCACGCAAATGTCCTGGCCCCACAAAACTTTTACCTCTTAAGCTTTTGAGACCACAAGTTTCAAAAGTCTTCTTCTTTTTTCGTAAACTCTGTGCCGAGTCAAACTACCTCATCTAATTTGCCATAACTCTTATTTGTATTTTACTTTTTATTGGTGCTGTTGGAAAATCTGCAAGGATCGCATACTTGGTCACCTGATGCTATGGAGCAAAAAGGAAAAGGCCCTACTTATAGCCCGTTTGGCCAAGTTGCAAAAATCAGCTTATTTTGAGAAGTGCTTTTTTTCAAAAGTGTTTTTCTCAAAAGTACTTTTGGTTAGAAGCAGTTTGTGTTTGGCTAATTAGTTTGAGAAGCACTTCTGAGCAGCAATTAGTGTTTGGCCAAGCTTTAAAAAACTGCTTCTAAGTGTATTTTTCTCAAAAGTGCTTCTCAAAAAAGTACTTTTGGAGAGAAGCTACTTTTTTCTGCTTCTCCAAAAATGCTTCTGCTTCTCCTCAAAAGCACTTTTTTTCCTTCCAAAAGCTTGGCCAAACACGTCAATTTTTGGCCAAAAGTGCTTTTGGCAAAAAAAAAAAAGTACTTCTGGCCAAAAAGAAGCTTGGCCAATCAGGCTATTAGTTGACTGACAATGACAAAGGCTTGCGAAACTAAGTAGGGCCTGAGGCCCCCTGCGAATCTGTAAATCTGAGGAGCATGCCGCAACAAAAGGATGGTCCCCTATGCATTCCATTTTTTTCTTAAGGGAAAAAAAAGTACCCCCATCATAGTAAACCTCTCCTTATGATCAGGATGAGGTAGATGCCTCCCAGCCGGGCGGCGGATCGAATCAGAGTTTCGTTAGGTAGCCACCGACCTACAGTTATCCTTAAACTTCTGTGCTTGGTGGAGAAGAAGCGAACAAAAGTACGCTCGCTTGCTGTCTTGTGCTGCTATCCGCCGCCGAAGCGCTCGAGGGATTCGTGCTTGAATGTTGAGATTAGGGGAATCTATCCAATCCATGCGGCAAATCTGTTTGTGGTGGAAAAACTCAACAATAAAAAGAAATAAATAGAATATAGAAAATTATTGAATTTGTTTGCTCCGATACAAGAGATCGACCCCGAAGCAAGATATGGTGGGTGCCAGCATCTTTCACTTGTTAGGAGTAGGGGCTGAAAAGATCTCTCTGAATATGTTGGGTTTTCTGGGCTTTGATGCTTACCTTCTTATTATTAATAGGGGAAGGTTTAATAAAGGAGCTTTCCAGCCCTTTTGCTGGATTATTGGTCCGCAGCCCCGCCCTATAAAATGAATAAGGAGAGGCTTATCGATGACCGAACTACTTTTATACTACTCTTACCTTACCCCCTTGTCACTTAAAGGAAAATCCAGAGAAGGGGCCTGCTGGAAACCCTCGCCTTTGGCTCCATACTGAAAAGGCCGGCCATGAACGGACATCACGACTATCCTTTCTGGAACGCATCGGGCTTTATATGATCCTGATCAGTGATCGGTATATTTTAATATTCTGGATCCTTATGTGCTTTTTTTGTCATACTAGCGGCGGCAGATCTATTAGTAAACAGGAGCGGCTATCGCTCACCCGACTGGATGTAAATTTGACGGATGGATAGGTGTAGCAAAAAAGAAAGGGTCAATTACAAGAGGAAAAGCACTCTCTGGGAAATCTTTCTCAACAGGGACAGTACCAAGGATATCAGGGTTAGATAGCTTTTTTTTTCTCTGGCAGTCTAAAGCCACCCGTTCGAGGAAGCAAAAACAAAAGCCCACTTTTATGCGAATTCCCATCTTGAAGTTGTAGCTACTCGATCAGCGAATTGTAACTGGAGCTTATGGAACTGCTTATTCACAAAGCCTTATTTTAGGAAACGGAGGGAGTATCATTTTAAGACCTAACACTCCATCCATTGTAGTGACTAGGTACTCTTAAGTTCAACAACAACAACAACAACAAACTCAGTGTAATCTTACAAGTAGGGTTTTGAGAGGGTCCTCATCTTGTGAAGGTAGAGAAATTGTTTCCGGTAGACCCTCGGCTCAGGAATAACATAATCACACTATTGTTGAAAGGTACTCTTTAAGTTCATTTTAATTCTTTTGTGCATTGGCGTAACTGGTAAAGTCGTTGTCATGTGACCAGGAGGTCATGTGTTCGAGCAGTGAAAATAGCCTCTTGCGAAAATGCAGAGTGAGACCGCGTGTAATAGACAATGCGGATCTACATTATGTCATATGGGTGCTTAAGCACCCATTGCTTTTGAAAACAACACTACTACTTACATAGAAAAATTAGTAATTTATATAAATATATTAAATAAGCACCCAGTCTAAGTAGTAATTTTCAAATTAAGAATAGTTGAGCACCCACAATCTAAAAATTCTAGATCCGCCACTGATAATAGATCCTTGTGATCCCGCCCTTCTCCGAACCCACACATAACAGGAGCTTAGTGCAGTAAATTTTTTTTATTTTTTTCCCGTAGATAAGTGACTTTTTTTTAACAGAAAAATGAGGGGGGGGGGGGGGTTGGTTACAGTGATAACCAAAGGATGCAAAGGGTACAATTTTGGATTTTGACTTTTTGGAAATTGGAATAGAGGAGTTAGGTCTGAATCACATGCAAATACAGAGAAAAGCTTTTTGGGCCATAAATGTAAGATATGTGGGCCCATAGCTACACGAGCCCTGTCGACAGATAGCCATTCATTTCATTTCAAAGCTAACTTTACGTCTTTAATGAAAATTTGGGCCCCAACATCGGTAAAAGTTTTTGAAAATTAATACTGTATAGCCGTTCTTAAAATAATAACAAAAAAATAAAAATATTTTGTGTGTATATGTATAAAAGTATACAAATTTTATAATATACTTTTTTGGCGATCAATCATAAATAATTTCCGCCGCTAGCTAAAAATGATCTTTACCTAGAGTTTTTGTGGTTTGACACCACTCACGTCTTCTTTTTGCTACTCATCCATCAATCATCCATACTAGAAGAATTGGTCTTCAACAGCTTGTTTATTTTTTTTTCATTTTTTTCTGCTATGAGTTAGGTATTTAAGAGAGTATTTATAACTAATTATAAGATAATTGTAAGTAACTCTGTATAGTAAATTTTGTTTAATAATCTGACATAAATGAGTAATTAAATAACATGCAATAAAATATTAAAATATATTGACCGTGTAAAATTTTTTTATACTGTGCGAATAACATTGTAAGTTCGCCTCAATCACAGAGATGTGGCGCTTTATATAGGAGATAATTTGGCCAAAAGTTTCTCCAATTTTAGCTCGAAAACCTAAAATATAATATAAATAGTTTGGCCACAACCATGGCGTGGATCAATCAAATCCTTTTCTTAAATATTGTATAAGTACATGAATAATAATACATGTTGTACTCAAATTTCAAATGATACGCGGATTACAACAACATATCCAGTCTAGTTTCACAAGTGGGGTCTGGGGAGTGTCGAGTGTACACAGACTTTATCACTACCTATAAGAAGACAGAGAGGTTATTCGGACAGACCCCCGGGTCAAGAAAGATAAATGGAAGGTGCAATAACAAGAATCAAATATGACAACGAAACGAAAATGCAAAACTAACACTAAGGAACGCAAACAGAAAATCAAATGCGCTTTGCTAGAACATTGTACAAAAATGATGAAAATAAATTTTTGAATATATATAAACTAATAAATTTCTTTGACATGAGTTCATTTTTAGGTGTGAATTTATACATTTTTTTTTCTGAATTCCCCTACTCAAATTTCTGGCTCTGCTATTGATTGTTCTCTCCGATGAAAAAGTATTGAAAAGATCTTAGATGTTAGGTTTTCTTAGATATGTGTTTGGCTGATTTCATGCAAAAGAGAATGTGTGGGTTCAAATTTCCAATGAATGATATGTTATTTTGTACAAGACCTAGGTTAGCAATTATTATTATTCATGAAAATGGGGGTGTTGCTACTTTTGACTTTTCTTCGTAATGGAGTAATTTGCAATTTTACTTGCTGGATATGTGCATGCATTGAGACAATATCCAAGTTTGGTGGAATTTTGAAATATTGGGAGTTAAGCATATGGCTTGTCTTTATTACTTTATTTAGCTTATTATAATTGTGCTCGTTTTCCACATTTTCATTACACTTGTGAACTTTTATCTTCTCACCCATGCAATTTCACATGATAGAGTATAATTCAAAGGTTCTCAATTTAAGAACTTTGTTTTAATCCTCCCTCGCTAAAAAGGCAGTCCGGCGAACAAAGTATTCTACGTTAACGTAGGGTATGGAAAAGACCGCACCCAAAGAGTATGATGTAGTCAGCTTACCCTGATACAAGCATCAATGGCTGATTCTACTGTTTGAACCCATGACCTATGATGCGAATCCTCCCAAACTATAAAAAAAGAAGAAGCAAAGAGAACCTTTTTCTACATAGTTCCTAGGTGAAATGGTTCAAATTACATGTGTATATGTCACGACCCGAATTTTCCACCATCGGGAGTCGTGATGGCGCCTACTAACGGAGCTAGGCAAGCCAACTTAATTAACAAATTCCTTAAACACATGTTCCTTTTAACAATTAACGGCATTAAATAAAGGTGGCGGAATTAAAATCATAAGCGGAAGACTTAAATGTAGATAGACGATCAATAATACAGAAGTTCCATCACATATATCTCTACCCCGCGACTGGAGTCACATCTCACGAACATCTAAGGAGTACTACATACAAAGTCTGAAAGAAACATAATCTGTTTATCTCGGGTACAATGAGATGCCAGCCAAATGTAAAGATAGAAGGGAGGCGCCGGGCCTGCGGACGCCTGCAAGCTACCTCGGGTCTCTCTGGACTGAAGGTTCGCCGCCGTGCTAATGCTGCTGCTCAATACCTGGACCTATGCAAAAATGCACAGAGTGTAGCATCAGCACAACCGACCCCATGTGCTGGTAAGTGCCTAGCCTAACCCCGGCGAAGTAGTGACGAGGCTAGACTGGACCTCACATAAACCTGTGCAATTATAAATATACAACAGAAATCGAAGTACAAAGCAACTAACAGTATGGGAGGGGAAACATGCTGTGGGAAGATAACAACATTAACAGTAAATCTAAAGTAATCAATCTAAGTGCAATTTAAAATTTAAGGCGAACAAGAAACTAATACCAACACTAAACACATTTGCATCAATAACTGTTGCGACGCGCAACCCGACCCTAATACATTTCAACACTGTTGCGGCGTGCAACCCGATCCACAATTATCACTGTTGCGGCGTGCAATCCGATCCGCAATTAACATTGTTGCGGCGTGCAACCCGATCCGCAATTAACATTGTTGCGGCGTGCAACCCGATCCACAATTATCACTGTTGCGGCGTGCAACCCGATCCACAATTAACATTGTTGCGGCGTGCAACCCGATCCACAATTATCACTGTTGCGGCGTGCAACCCGATCCGTAATGTATACCTCTCAACCTTGCCCAAACAACAGTCACAAATAAAGGGCAAGGGAGTAAACAAGTATTTGGAAGGAAATCCCAACAAGGGTACACAAACAACCAATACAACCATGCAAGAGTAAATCGTTATTTCTCTTTTTCTTTCATTTTCATATCCTAGTTCTCATTAGCACTCGTGTCAAGCTCTAAGGCATTTCTCATTTCATATGCTCTCCCCATTTGTATTTCAGACCGGGCCAATGCTCCACGAAGTTCCACAATCACAATATCTTTCACAAGGTGTTTACAACGCATAGAAGCCATCTATAAAGCATGGAAGGCATAAAAATATCCAAAAAATCTTCATATAAGGACTCACGGTCATGCTAGACCCTAATGTATAGGAACTCGTCACCATGCCTATACATCGTACTCGATCATTTAGCAATTAGCAAACAAGACTCGACTCCTATTCCCTCAAGCTAGGGTTAAACCAAACACTTACCTCAACTTCCACGGCCAATACAATCCTCCACAACCGCTTTCCCTCTCGAATACGGCTCCAACTCGACCAAATCTATGCAATAAGGACTTCATGATATCAATATGTGCTAAACAAATCAAACCCAATGACTAATTATAGCTTTTTCATCAATTTACCCCAAAAGGTCAAAAATGCCCCCGGGCCCACATGGTCAAAACCCGAGGTTCGAACCAAAACCCGTTTACTCATTCCCCCATGAACTCAAATATGTAAGTTATTTTGGAATCGGACCCCGAATTGAGGTCCAAAACCCCCAATTTTAGAAAACCTAGGTTCTACCCTAAATTCCCAATTTCCCCATTAAAATCTTTGTTTTGAAGTTGAAATTATGTTTAAGGATGTTAAGGAGTAAAGAAAATCAGTTAGAAAACACTTACCAATCATTTTGAAGAAGTAGAATCGTTTGGAAAATCGCCTCTTATGTTTTGGGTTTTGAAAAAATGAAAAATGACTGAAAATCCCGACTTTATATACTATACTGAAGACTGGCGCGGACCGCACAAAAATGCAGCGCGGTCGCGCCGAGGAAGGGAAGAAAAATGACTCTCTGAACCTACCTAGCGCAGACCGCACTGAATTGGTGCGCGACCGCGCTGGTTGAATGGACCCAAGACCCACTCTCTGAATCTCCCAGCGCGGACCGCACTGATTTGGTGCGCGGCCGCGCTGGTCGACCAAGAATTCACTGGCCCTCTGAACCTAGCCACGCGGACCGCGCAGAAATGCACCGCGGCCGCGCGGCTTCCAGCGCGGATCGCGCGGAAATGACCGCGGCCGCGCTGGGGGCCTGCAACACCTGGACCTGCAAATTTCTGATACTTTTAAGTCTAAGACCCTCCCGGGACCCACTCAAAACTCACCCGAGCCCCTTGGGGCTCCAAACCAAACATGCACATAACTCCAAAAACATCCTACGGACTCATCCGTGCGATCAAATCGCCAAAACAACATCGAATTAGGCCTCAAGACCCATGATTCCTCCCAATTTCCACGAAACATCAAATTTTACTGCTTCTAGCTCAAAACACATCAAATGACGTCCAAATCTAACCAAACTTCACAGCAATTGCTTAACTCATATTTAAGACTTGTGCCGGGCGTCGGAACCAAACTACGAGCCCAACAGCACAGTCTTCTAAACAAATAATACTTTCCAATTCTTTAATTTTTTTCAGAAAACAATTTCACGTAAAAATTCATTCCTCGGACTCGGGACCTCGGAATATGATTCCGGGCACACCCCCAAGTCTCATATTTTCCTACGGACCCTCCGGGACTGTCGAATCACGAGTCCGGGTCCGTTTGCCCAAAACGTTGACCGAAGTCAAACTTAATCAATTAAAACATCATAAATTTTATTATTTTTCTCACAAATTCACATTTAAACTTTCCGGTTACGTTCCCGGACTGCGCACACAAGTCGAGGCAACCCCCAAGTGAGGTTTTCACGGCCTCGAAAGTACAAGGTGAGTGGAAAATACGGTGATGACCCCTTTGGGCCATCACATCCTCCACCTCTAAAATAACCATTCGTCCGTTGAGTCGGGGAAAAGATGGGGATAACGGCTCCGCATATCAGACTCGGACTCCCAGGTTGATGCCTCAGGAGGCTGACCTCTCCACTGAACACGAACAGAAGGAAAACTCTTGGATCTCAACTGACGAACCTGCTGGTCCAGAATAGCTACCGGCTCCTCCTCATAGGATAAGTCCTTGTCCGACTGGACAGTACTGAAATCTAACACGTGGGTAGGATCGCCGTGATACTTCCAAAGCATGCATACATAGAAAACTGGATGCACGGCTGATAAGCTGGGCGGCAACGCAAGTCTATAAGCCACCTCTCGCACTCGATCAAGAATCTCGAACGGGCCAATGAACCTAGGGCTAAGCTTGCCCTTCTTCCCAAATCTCATCACGCCCTTTACAGGCGACACTCGGAGCAATACCCGCTCACCAACCATGAAAGCTACATCTCGAACCTTAGGGTCTGCATAACTCTTCTGCCTAGACTAAGCTGAACGAAGCCTCTCCTGAATGATCTTGACCTTGTCCAAGGCCTCCTGAACCAAATCCGTACCTATCAATCGAGCCTCTCCCGGCTCAAACCATCCAACCGGAGACCGACATCGCCTACCATATAAGGCCTCATAAGGAGCCATCTGGATGCTCGACTGGTAGCTGTTGTTGTAAGCAAACTCCGCCAAATGCAAGAACTGATCCCACGAACCACCAAAATCAATAATAGAAGCTCGGAGCATATCTTCCAAAATCTGAATAGTCCGCTCGGACTGACCGTCCATCTGGGGATGAAATGCGGTGCTCAAATCTACCCGTGTGCCCAACTCTCGCTGAACTGCTCTCCAGAAGCGTGAGGTAAACTGCGTACCCCGATCCGAAATAATAGACACGGGCATACCATGAACGGCGAACAATCTCCCGAATATAGATCTCAGCGAACCTCTCAGAAGAATAGGAGACTGCCACAGGAATAAAATGCGCTGACTTGGTCAGCCTATCAACAATAACCCATATCGCATCAAACTTCTTCCGGGTCAACGGAAGTCCAGTAACAAAGTCCATAGTGATCCGCTCCCATTTCCACTCGGGAAGCTCAATCCTTTGATGTAAACCACCAGGCCTCTGATGCTCGTACTTAACCTGCTGACAATNGGGCAAGGGATAAACAAGATTTGGAACGGAAATACCAACAATCGGATACCCAAACAACCAACAACAAACCCGGCAACGGGGTAAGTCACTACTCTTCTCTTTCTTTATTTCCATATCCTAGTTCACCTTTCCACTCAAGCCAAAATCCCAAGAGTTTATCATCATTTACTTTCCTAAGTTCGTATTTCAAGCCGAGCCAATGCTCCACGGAGTTTCACAATCACAATATCTTTCACAAGGTGTTTACAACATAAAAACCATCAAATAAGCATGGAAGGCATAACATTACCAAACAATCCACAAATAAGGACTCACGGTCATGCTAGACACCGATATATAGGAACTCGTCACCGTGCCTATACATCGCACTCGATCAACTAGCAAGTAGCAACAAGACTCACTCCTATTCCCTCAAGCTAGGGTTAAACCAAACACTTACCTCAACTCCCACAGCCAATACAATCCTCAACAACTGCTTTCCCTCTCGAATTCGGCTCCAACTCAACCAAATCTATGCAATAAGGACTTCATGTTATCAATATGTGCTAAACAAATCAAACCCGATGACTAATTATAGCTTTTTCATCAATTTACCCCAAAAGGTCAAAAATGCCCCCGGGCCCACATGGTCAAAACTCGAGGTTCGAACCAAAACCCGATTACCCATTCCCCTATGAACTCAAATATATAGGTTATTTTGGAATCGGACCTCGAATCGAGATCCAAAACCCCCAATTTTAGAAAACCTAGGTTCTGCCCTAAATTCCCAAATTTCCCCATTAAAACTTTGTTTTGAAATTGAAATTATGTTTAAAGATGTTAAGGAGTAAGGAAAATAAGTTAGAAATCACTTACCAATCGTTTTGAAAAAGAAGAATCATTTGAAAAATCGCCTCTTATGTTTTGGTTTTGAAAAAGTGAAAAATAACTCAAAATCCCGACCTTTTATAGCCTACTGAAGGCTCAGCGCGGACCGCACAAAAGTGCACCGCGGCCGCGCAGAGGAACTGGAAAAATGACCCTCTCTGAACCCACCCAGCGCGGACCGCACTGTTTTGGAGCGCGACCGAGCTGGAGGAATGAACCAAATCCCACTCTCTGAATCTCCTAGCGCGGACCGCGCTGATATGGCACGCGGCCGCGCTGGTCGACCTAGGACCGCTGGCCCTCTGAACCTAGCCACGCGGACCGCGCAGAAATGTACTGCGGCCGCGCGGCTTCCAGCGCGGACTGCGCGGAGTCGACCGCGGGCGCGCTGGGGGCCTGCAATCCCTGAACCTGCAACCATCTGCTGTTTCTAAGCCTAAGACCTCCCGGGACCTACTCAAAACTCACCCGAGCCCTCGGGGCTCCAAACCGAACATATATATAAACTCAAAAACATCCTACGGACTCATCCGTGTGATCAAATCGCCCAAACAACATCATAATCATCAAATTAGGCCTCAAGACCTGGGATTTCCTTCCAATTTTCATAAAACATCAAGTTTAGAGTTTTTTTTAGTCCAAAACACGTCAAACGACGTCCAAATTCAACCATACTTTACAGAAAGTACTTAAGCCGTATATAAGACTTGTACCGGGCGTCGGAACCAAAATACGAGCCCGATACCACAGTCTTTTAATCAAATTTCATTTCTAATTTCCTTAATTATTTTCAGAAAACAATTTCACACAAAAATTCATTTCTCGGGCTTGGGACCTCGGAATTTGATTCCGGGCATACACCCAAGTCCCATATTTTCCTACGGACCCTCCGGGACCGTCAAATCATGGGTTCGGGTCCGTTTGCCCAAAATATTGACTAAGTCAAACTTAATCAATTAAATACCAAGATTTAACATTTTTCTCACAAATTCCATATTTAAACTTTCCAGCTACGCGCCCGGACTGCGCACACAAATCGAGGTAACCCCAAATGAGGTTTCCAGGGCCTCAGAAGTACAGGGTGAGTAAGGAAACAAGTGATGACCTTTTGGGTCGTCACATTCTCCACCTCTAAAACAACCGTTCGTCCTCGAACGGACAAAAGAAAGAAGTACCTGAGTCGGGGAAAAGATGGGGATAACGGCTCCGCATATCAGACTCGGACTCCCAGGTCGATGCCTCAGGAGGCTGACCTCTCCACTGAACACGAACAGAAGGAAGACTCTTGGATCTCAACTGACGAACCTGACGGTCTAGAATAGCTACCGGCTCCTCCTCATAGGACAAGTCCTTGTCCAACTGGACGATACTAAAATCTAACACGTGGGTAGGATCGCCGTGATACCTCTAAAGCATGGATACATGAAAAACTGGATGCACGGCTGATAAGCTGGGCGGCAACGCAAGTCTATAAGCCACCTCTCCCACTCGATCAAGAATCTCAAACGGGCCAATGTACCTAGGGCTAAGCTTGCCCTTCTTCCCAAATCTCATCACGCCCTTCATAGGCGACACTCGGAGCAATACCCGCTCACCAACCATGAGAGCTACATCTCGAACCTTACGGTCTGCATAACTCTTCTGCCTAGACTGAGTTGAACGAAGCCTCTCCTGAATGATCTTGACCTTGTCCAAGGCCTCCTGAACCAAATCCGTACCTATCAACTGAGCCTCTCCCGGCTCAAACCATCCAACCGGAGACCGACATCGCCTACCATATAAAGCCTCATAAGGAGCCATCTGGATGCTCGACTGGTAGCTGTTGTTGTAAGCAAACTCCGCCAAAGGCAAGAACTGATCCCACGAACCTCCAAAATCAATAACACAATCTCGGAGCATATCCTCCAAAATCTGAATAGTCCGCTCGGACTGACCGTCCGTCTGGGGATGAAATGCTGTGCTCAAATCTACCCGTGTGCCCAACTCTCGCTGAACTGCTCTCCAAAAGCGTGAGGTAAACTGCGTACCCCGATCCGAAATGATAGACACGGGCACACCATGAAGGCGAACAATCTCCCGAATATAGATCTCAGCGAATCTCTTAGAAGAATAGGAGACTGCCACAAGAATGAAATGTGCTGACTTGGTCAGCCTATCAACAATAACCCATATCGCATCAAACTTCTTCCGGGTCAACGGAAGTCCAGTAACGAAGTCCATAGTAATCCGCTCCCATTTCCACTCGGGAAGCTCAACCCTCTGATGTAAACCACCAGGCCTCTGATGCTCGTACTTAACCTGCTGACAATTCAAACAACGAGCCACATATGCTACGATATCCCTCTTCATCCCACGCCACCAATAATGCTGCCGCAAGTCCTGATACATCTTCGCGCGCCCGGGTGAATAGAGTACCTGGAGCTATGGGCCTCCTCTAAAATCAACTCTCGAAGCCCATCCACATTGGGCACACAAACTTGCCCCTGCAATCTTAAAACTCCATCCGCATCTAAGGAAACCTGCTTGGCACCTCCTCGCCGCACCGTGTCTCTAAGGACACATAAATGGGGATCGTCAAACTGCCGATCACGGATACGCTCCAATAACGAAGAACGAGCAACCGTGCAAGCTAACACACGACTGGGCTCGGAAACATCCAGTCTCACGAACTAATTGGCTAAAGCCTGAACATCCAAAGCATGCGGCCTCTGATTGACTGGAAGATAAGCAAGACTGCCCATACTGGCTGACTTCCTACTCAAAGCGTCGGCCACCACATTGGCCTTCCCCGGACTGATAT